>NW_010180528.1:0-12755 GCF_000695765.1 Mesitornis unicolor | reverse complement strand
GTTCTGTGATTCTGTGATTCTGTGAAAACACCACCTGCATCTTACACACTACACTTTTCAACTGTTGAAAACAAAGCAAAACATTATCACTCCTCCCTCATTTACAAACTGAAAAATTTTAATATGGAGAAATAAATTCACTTACCCAAGACCATTCAGCTGAAGCAGTAGCAATGCCAGCAGAAGCAGCCAGAGGCCCCACACAAATCTGCAATGTAAGATTTTAACACTCAGTGTCGTACCTTGAACTTCGGTAGAGCTAGTAATATTATGCTTGAGTCTCTCACAGATCTAGGCTGAGTTTTAGTAATAATCTGGAAGCACTTCAAAAGATGTGGATTAAAAAGCACTGTATAAATGCATAGTGTGATTATTATTCAACAGATATCGGAAAAATTACTGCAGTTTGTATTTGTTTTTCTATATCTGTGGGATTTATGTTGTTTCAACACTTGAACAGCTTTTGATAATGACACCATCTGTTAATTCTCACCCCTCACTAAATTAGAACAAGTGCTGGAATTGTTAGGCTGCAGTTTTACAGATCCCAGCTTAGCAAACAAATCTGAGCCCAGGGTCAGTGAGAGGCATTACCAGCAGTGGCAGGCAGTAGCTGGTCAGATACAACTTTCAGCCAAAGCACAAGCACAAGCACCATCAGGAACAACACAGATCTCTGCAAGCTCTCTGGAATAGCTCTTTGTTAGGCTATGCTCCCCTTCATGACCCTACAAGGTGAACATCATTAACTCAGAGCCTGCTCAGATTGGTGGGGCAGCAGTTGGTGGGGTATTTCAGTTCTGATTTGAGGTATCTGCAAGGTGGTACAAACACCTGGGTACAAGTTAAAGGCTCTCAAATTGCAACAAGCTTCAGGTGGGCAGAGCTCTGAGTGATTATTCTGCCTGGAGCAACTGCTCCTCAAGCCAGAGCCTTTTTAAATTAACATTGTTAGATTAAGGTCCAAGCTGGTGTAAATTCCTTTAATTTCACATGCAGAACACATGAATCACCTGCAAAAATACCAAGTGTGGAGCCAGAGGAGGACCATCGGTAATTTATTTTTAAGTATAGTAAAAGATTATGATCAACCTGTTGGTGCCTCCCCCACATTTTTATTAAATATTGATATATTTCTCTCCACTTTAAGAGGTGCTCTCTGTCTTTTTACAGGTTATATGAGATTTTATTTAATGTATTTGCACCTACAAAAGGATCAGATTACATTACATGCAGATTACACACTGAAAAAACACATCTCCTGGTCTTTAGACTACTCTTTGCATCTGCTGTTAAACATCCCTTAGTTTTCCTAAGAACCATGGTGGACCATGGCCATTCCCCATGGACTCATGCTTGGGAGGAGACACAGAACTGTGAGAGTCTAGAGAACAGGCTGCTTATATGGCAGCAAGAGTTACTCAGGAAGAATTAGTTGTGATCTAAGAACAAGGGGGTGACTTATTTGCCATTTCCTCATTAACCAGCTGTATAGGAGGCTGCACTGGTAAAGAAGCCTTCTGGTAGCTCCAGGAAAGGTGGGTTAAAAACTAAAACTAAAACCCAGAAGATGCATGTGTGCTGACATGATGGGCTGAGAAAGGTGTCTAACATGCAAAATCTGCTTGACAAAAACTCCCAGTCCTTACTCCTCAGCCCCATTGGCTGTGACTATTTGAAGCACATCATAGTCAGCTCTCACCACACCCCAAGTGACCTGAAGTCACTTGTTGCTGTTATTAAGGGGCAATTATTCCTAAAAAGGAAGAAGAATGAGACATTTAGTGGGCATTATAGGCACATGGTTGACATCACTATGAGCCAATCGGGACCCCTGAATTCAGGCCAGCTTTCCAAAGCCCTTTATGTCATTGTTTTACAAAAGGTATTTGATACCAGTGCTGTCTTCTCAGATGTGATCTCATCCTTGACCCTGAGCGGCACTTTTAGGAATAGCTCCCTCAGGTTTACTTTTATCAGATCATAAAGTACATCATATTCCCTTGCCTATGAGATGTGCTAAAACTTGTATCATTTCTAACTGGAAATCCTATAAAGCTGCCTGACAGTTTTTGTCCATGAAAAATTAAAGTCAAAGTTGGAATGGATGAGAAAGAAGCCTCCAAGAGTAAAAAAGGGCCTGTTTGGTGGAGGAAACTGTAATCTGGAGCAATTTTCCCTAAGTACAGTAAGAGTTAAATATTTTTGGTAATAACAGCAGGGCTGGATCCCTTCCTAGAGTAATAAAGGCATGGTCCCTGACTGCTTGCCTTACTAATATTACAGATACACTTTTCATGTTATATTAAATATTCGCAGTTTTCCCCATCTATGCCCTAGGTGAACTCATTTCAAAACTACTTCTGTTGAAGTATTAACAAAAAAAAGGAAATATTTTAAGATGCAGATAAAGTAAGATTATCATATAAGTACATAGAAAATACCCCTCAACACTCTTCAAAACAAGTAAAATTTCCAAATATAGGCACTTTGACACAATGTTAAGATTTCAAAGTAGAACTATGCCAATTGTAACACTGCAATTCTCAGGGTGGTGCACAAACACTCCAGCTTCACTCCTTGCAGGATTCTAGGGGGACTCTTGGAATTATTTTTTATATTGCAGATCTGCAAACTAAGTGTGAGGAATTAAATGGCTCATCCAAGGTCTCAGACCAAGCCTGCTACACAGTCACATTTTCACGGTCAAAGACAAATAGACCTGAATCTAAACAAGCAGGTAGGTTAGAAGATGTCAAAAACGGGGTCCAGGAAGACTTGAGTCACAGCTGGCATAGGTCAGCATTTAAGTTGAGGGGTCAGAGAATAAGCTGATGCTAAATATACTCCAACTCCTTGTAGACACTGTGCTGGCAGTAGGCCAGACTGCAGCAGTAATGGCTGGGGTAGATTTAAAGTGCTCTCTCCTTCCAGACAGTCAGCCCTGCCTTAAATTAACCCAGCTGCCATTAGACTGAAACAGATGATGGGTACTCATAAACTCAATTACATCAGTTCAGCCACGAGTGGAGAAGGCATTAGATGAAGTGTGATGCTTTACAAACATCTTGAACCTCCACTGTCCTCCCTGCAGTGACTGTTGACAGTGACCTAAATTCTTAAATCCATCTGAAAGACAAAGCTTCTGGTTAACCAAAGCAATATCACTTTCATAGGCCTTTGCCTAAGACTGCTGTATAGACGATGAAAGGAGGCTTTCTGAGACCATTTCTCTACTTGATGTCCACATGTAGCAATGAATTCACTCAAGATGTTCCTGTGGATCTCTTTCCTGCTAGGGTCATCCATTTCTCTGGGTTTCTTTTATTACAGTCTCTGGTCTTTCCAACCACAAGAAACCACAATACTGCTTTACTGGAGACCTGTTTAAATCCTGATATAAAACAGTGCTCACATATCCTGTTAACAATTCTGCTACAATCCACCCATTTACTATTAAATTAGTTTAGATAAAATACAATTTAAAAAACTGTGTCTGTAAAAGTTTGTGTATCTGCATGGATATAAATATAGTTCTACTGCTAAATTTACATGCTGAGCCTACATTTTCTGTAATAAAATATTTAAGTGGTTTCAACTCCACAGAGAGATTTTTTTTAAAATCTCAGATAGAAAGAGACATCAGCACAGGACAGTATCAACTGGACACAATCACCTGGACTAGTACGAAGATAAGTGTCATAACTGTGAAGTGACAAGGGTCAGCACAGATTTTCCCAGAGAGAAATAACCTCGATAATACCACTTCATGCCTCAGTAAACTAAGACCAAGCTTTTGTTTTAAGCTGCATTTCTAATGCCTAGCACTTAAATATGAGAAAAGTCTGATAAAGAATTGCCTGAGGCTGAGCCAAAGCAGAGTAAAATGCAGGACTGCAGTCTGCCTCTGTAACTCAGCTGAAGCTGGTGGAGGCTTCAGAGAGCAGTTAATTAGTTTTGTGGCGTCTAATGAGAGCTAAATACTTTGACTGCCTTTCCAACTCATTTTTTTTTAATGCTTCTTCAGAAATTCAGCTTTCCTGAAAAGTCATCTTTGAGGCTGGTCTGTCATAGCCAGGGCTGGACTGGTGGCAGGACTTGCTTCAGCTGAGTCCTGGTAGTTCAAGTAGAAGCTCTCCCACTTGTCATCACAGAATATATGACCTTATTACTCCTCCCTCGGTTCTGGCACTGACTGTTAATGCTGTTTGCAGCCAGTGAGGTTTCCTCAGTGCTCTCTACTGCCATCTCTCCCAGCTTCTGCTGCTTTTATTTTTCAATTGCAACAACAACAACAAAAAATCTCATTTTCTGCCAACACTGAGATGAACAAACTCCGGAAAACAATATGAAAGACAGCAAAGCAGGAAGACTTGCGTTAGGGTTATACTTTTAGCTAAGGATACATCAAAAGTTGCAGGAATTTATCTGTATATCGATGAGATGACACCACTTGCTACTGTAGGATCTGGACAAATTACTTAACAAACTGTGGCCCTCAACAGCTTAGATTTATCTCAGATTTTACTGGCAAGGAGAATGGAGAGTTAGAGAAGCCACAGGATGAGCCCACAATTGTGAAGAAAGTCAGCAGTAGACCTAGATCTGCTGGCTCACCACCCTGGGTGTTTAGCTTTCCACAAGCTTCCTGTTAGCAAGGGGCACTGTGGAGAGCCAGAGAACCAGGCGGTTTTGGGCAAAGCAGCCCTTTTTCCACTGGCAGTGAGAAGGTGGCCAGGCAGGACTGGCAAGGTTTCAGGGATGCGGCAGCCTCCTCTCTGGCTCGGAGCAGTCCCTCTGTCAGAGCATGAGCTCCCCTTGCTCTCGCACAGCACTCTCCTAAAGGCACTGTCTGGAAGCAATTAAAGATTGTTGTTTTTTTTTCCAATCGTTGCCTGACAACTTCAGCAGATGCACATGTAGTCGTCCCCCTTTGCTTCTAAAGAACTTTGCTTACTGTTAACTATTTAAATGTTGAAAGTATTAAAGCTAATTGAACTCATTGCTCAGAAAACAAAGTTTGAGGTCAACTGTCGTATACGGTAACACTGTTTGAGTAAAAGGACTTTGGGGTAGTTCAGAAATCTTTAGAAAAGCACTCATGCCTGTCCACATATTTGTCAGTCCTACTTGTCATTACTAATGTTTTTTTTTTTTTAGGTTGGACAAACAGATGGAGCTGCTTTGAGGAACTCCACAAGAAATGGCTGGATGAACTAATTCTGGAGTTAGTGCTGAAAGTGGTGACATGAGCCACTACTCAGCTGGTGTCAGGTGCTTAACCTGGGACAGTCTTTCTGGTCCAGGGAGGGGTAAGGGGGAAAGAGATGGGGTGGAGGGAGTCCAAAAAAGATAGCCTCTTCCTTAAAGCAATTCAGCTTCATATTTAAATGCTGTAATTGCCTTCCAGAGGGACTGACTATCTCCTCATTAACTTTATGGGAAATCTCGATAAATTGTCTTCTAAATGTAGATATTGTGAATATCCTCTCAGTGTCACACTGAGAAAGAGACTCAGATAGTAAATGAGAAAAGCTCTTTTGACTTCAAAGGTGTTATTGTTTATTTACATCCTGCTGAGGATTCAGCCCAGTATTTTTAAAATGCTAATGCTCCTTGGCCTGTGGGTGAACAACTTCATTCTGTTTGCCATATGTTTTGGGAGAAAAAAGGAAAGGGAAGAGAAGTTGGTGGATGTTAATGGTGCAGCAGGAGCAGAAGCGGACTTGTCCCTAAAGTAATTGTTGGCTGCTGTAAATTCAGAGCGAGTGACACGACATTGGGACCAGACCTGTGAAGCAAAGAGGCTCCCAAAACTGTGAGAGTATCTCCTGCGTGCACAGATAGACTATCTTCCACAGCACCAAATAGGTCTCTTTGGGGGTACAAGGTCCTTTGTTGCTATCTGGAAAAAGCAACCTGCTAGAAAAAAAACAGCAGGTACTGTTGATGCTTATAGAAGGGTGAGTTGTATTTAGGTTGTTCTGAGGAATGTGAGCATCCCACACATCCAGACACTCTTTGCAGTCAAAGACTGAAAAGAAAAAAAAAGAAAAGAGACCACAAGAAGAAAGGCTCATTCTTTCTAATTTGCTAGGTCTAAGCCTAGTAGATAGGCTTTTCTGTTTTGTAGGAGGAAAGGAAGTCTGCTGGAAGCGTGATTCTGGAAGGTTAGAAGGAAACACACTGCTGCTGGAGAGGTTATCCTGGGACCAGAGGCAGCCAAGCTCTAAAGAATATTGCAGTTATGGTACGACCAAGCTGTCCTGTCATTAATCATCCAGCCAATCATCTGGGAGATGTCAGGAAACCTTCAGATGGCAAAGTCCATGCTCTGGACGCTTTCATATCCTTTCACATCTGTGACTATGGCCTTGCACAGGCTTTGAAAAGAACAACATTTGAGCTTCCAACACACTTTGAACTACAGGCAAGAGGCTCATATCCCCAGCAGCTCAGAGAATGGTCATGAATGGTTCAGCCTTACTTACTCAGTCATCAGCTGAGCTTTGTAATCTGTATGAAGCAGTGAGTAACTATCAAAAGGATAAGAACAGTCCAAAGCAGCTGCAGGGCTATTTCTGGGGGAAAGTGAGGGTCTTGCATTTGTCCTTCTCTTATATCGGAACAGGAATAACCTGATGACCTAAGAAGCGGAGTAATTTTTAATACCTGCTCCTTTCTCCCAGACCTGGAGGGGTAGTCCTGCATGCCTTGTCTCACTGGTTATCATTATTATGTCATTCAGATCAATCATTTCCATCTCATTGGGTTGTAAATGCAGCTTTGATCATTCGTTACACTTTGTTAGTATTTATCAGAGCCAGGACTCTGTTAATCTGAAACAGCAGCACTCAAAAAGCAAGGAAATCTGGGCTCCAAGAGCTCTTACTGCAAGTTGGAGGGGTGGTGTTTTGTTTTGTTTGTTTTCTAAACTATTCACCTCTAAAAATTTCCAACTGCTGTAGGATACAGCTCTGAAAGACAAGAGGAAATTTTGACAGGCACTGCGAGAGCGAAATGCAAAGTGCCTGGTGGTTGCTGGAAGCCCATCGCTGCTCCAGCGGATTGGAAACAGGCGCAGGAGAGGGAGTCCTCCACTGGCAAAAACCTCTTTTATGTCAAAGAATGCCTAAGGCTCCTGGGGCTGAGCGCTGAAGTCACAGAAACCAATAGAGCTAACTCCATAAGTGCTCTGGAGCAGGTCTTCCACTCGTTTTAACTCCTTGTATGCACTGACTGCAGTTTATATTGCATTTAGGACAAAGCAAAAATGTTGCTTTTAATTCCAAGCCCAGGAACCGAAAGGAGGACTTAACTCAAAGTGCTCGCCTTAGCGGCAACAAGCAAAAATTCTTTAGCACCATCTAGCTAACATTGAAGGTAACCTACGCTGACACTTCCTACAAATCTGCACTGCCACCGACGCTCCCTGGCTTGAGCGTGCAGACTTCAAAAGCCACAGAGATAGGCGCAGCATGCAGATGAGGAGAAGGGGAGGACAGGTTTAGCAAAGCACCCAAGTGTGGAGCGTGCATTTGAGACATAGAGCCAGATCGGGCACCGATTATCAGCCATGGGAAGTACAAGTGCAAATTTCATCAAACAATTTACACAGCACCACATCCAACAACCTGAGAAAACACAACAGCAGAGCATGGGAAGGGACAAGAATACCTTCTTTTCTGAAATGTCAGAAGACGGATGAGAAAAATGCCATGGAAGCAAAACGTAATGCAGGAAGATTTGGTAAAGCTGAATAAAGGGCTATAAAGTTAATGGGAGGTGCCTAGAAAAACTTTGAGAGAATACTCAGAGGCAGTCAATCAAAATCCTTCATAGGTTCATGCAATATTTGCTGAAATGTTTCTGTAGAAAAAAAATACAATAGGGTGAACAGTTCAAAACAATCCACTATTTTGGAATCAAAGAGCTGGAATTTTCAGTTTTGAAATTGATTTCTTAAGATTTTGTTATGTTGCATTATTATACAAAATGTAAAAACAAAACCCCAGAAAACCAAGTTAGTAATGTACCTTGAAATTTTTCTAAAAGGAACATTTCAGAGTCCCCTTTATAAACCCATTTGTTGGAAAAAAAAATTATGAATAATGCATTACAGAATGAAGTCAAATATTAAAAACTCAAGAAAAGGATTTTTCCCCCTACAAGTTTCATGAAAAATTTTCAAAATTTCTTTTTTTTTTTTTTTCCTTAAAGTTCTGGTAAAAAATCAGTGAAGCTGATGTTGGAACTGCCTGTAGGATGAGGCACAATCCTCTAAAGAACTATTTGAATTGGGAACCTCCCATTTCTGAAGAATTACTAGCAAAGTATGTATTTACCTAAATTATTGTTTCATGTAGGACTGAATCACTGTCAGAAAAGAGTACTTCTTCAGCTTTCATGGCTTTGTCAAGTTAAAAAACTAAAATACACAGGATTAGGAAGCATTTTGATTTAGTACTGGCCCTGTTTAGATTTGGGCCTTCAGAAAAATCCAACTGAGTTTTATTTTCGCAACCAACTAAAAAAATATTGTAAATTTTGATCTCCATCTTTTGATCTAGGTTATTTAAAACCCTTACTAGGCATTCTTAAGCCTTCCCCCACAAAGTGTTTGTCTTTTTATGTTTGGTTTTTAAAGAAATTACCCAAAACAATCACATACCATGTTTCCACAAGTAAGAGCAGTGGGCAAATTGATGCATCTTTAACAAAACACTTATACTCTGGTTTTTTAGACTAGAAAGGCCCAATTTCAAACCCTAAAATGAGCAGCATCTCCTTACGCCAATACTAAAAAGTCGTTTGTGTGTACAGCCTTCTGCACATGGAGATGTAAAGAGCACCGATATCTCCGGGCTTAGTGACCACCTGGAAGCTCTGCATGCCCCAGCCAGAGCAGGCTGATAGTGGCTCCTTAGTTTACTTAAAATAGATATCACCCTACAAAGGCTGGCCATAGAGACCATGCTCTACAGAAAGGAGAGGACCAAAGAAGGTCCAAATTCTGAGGATGGGGCTTGGGTGGGGAAAAGAGGAGAAGACGATTGCAGGGGGAGACAACCCCTTCCCACAGCAATGAAGCAAACCTCTGCCAAGCCAAATTACACTCAGTGTCACACAATGTCACCTGGTCAAAAACTAGAGGAAAAGGAAATTGCTACCCAGCACATGGCCACCTCTGGCTGTGCTTCCCTCCAGCTGGCATGGCAATGCTGCCACGGCTTTCGAAATGGCGTATGTTTGATTTGGTTTGATTACTTCAGACTCGAGGGTAGAGTTTTTGTTTGCTTGCCTTTTTTATTTGCCTGTCTGGGGTATTTCATTCTTTTATAATTCCGCTTGTACAAAATACTCTGTCAAAATGCACATGACATAATTGACTCTGAGACTCCCAGCATACGCTACTCCCATGCCTTCTCACATCCTGTAATAAGGTTTTTATTCAACTGTAATTAACACTCAGGAATCAGTCTCTGTTTCCTTAAAAATCACAAGCAGCCCTATACTTAGTATTTTGCTGCTGCTTTTGCTTTACCTGCTAATAACCCTTTTCCTTCCCTGAATTGCTTTCATATATTTGCTGCCTTTCCACTCACTACATGCTGAATTTGGACTTCCTGATTGATTAATTTAGTCCTTTTGACCTAAATATTGTATATTTTCTACTGTAAGAGTTTATGCCTGTGAAATCAAGGCATACTTTCTTCAATCCAGACACATGTTCTGGGGACATGGACCAATGAGGTAAATACAGACCTTCAGTCATATTCACGAGACATTTACTGAATATATTGCTGGTCCTCTTATTAAATACTTCCAAATTTCAGGGTAACATTTTGACACACAATGCCAGCATACACAGTTTTATTCCTGTAGAAGACAGGTGAATATTTCAGCGGTTCCAAATAAGCAAGGCACTTACATCTCCACTTACAGAACTCATATAGGCATTTTGGAGTCAGAGCCCCATTGAAAAACTAATGAAAATAAGCTAAAACTGGGAATTTTAACCTAAGTCACATAGCCCATTTACAATATTTTATGGTTTTTATCTTCAAATAAAGGTTGCACATAGGACATCTCAGCTTGACTTTATGGCAGCTTAACGCACCCACCCACATCACCCCAAAACAGGGGTTCAAGAGCAGTGGTTCAGAAGAACCCACTATTAGTAATTTTAAAGAATAAAAAATGTAGCATTCATACAAGAATAGGATCCAAACCCCTCCACAGCTGGTGGGCTTCCCATTTAATATGACAAGCATTAGATCAGGCTGATTATATTGACTGATGGAGGGGACCAAAACCAATTCTTTGGCTTCATAAAAGCAAATGTCTTTTTATCTGAATAATTATTATTATTGTTAAAACAAAATGTATATTTTCTCAGCTTTTTATTTACAATATAAAGTGCTTTCCACAGTAAATCAACAAATATGAGTATTCATGTCACCAAATGCTGATGATTAAAAATAATTACTTTAATGGTAGCTGGCCTGATGCCAAACATGATTAGCTTTTGCATTTCAAGCATGATAGTAGATAATTTACATCTCCTTTCACACCAATACCAAAGTACTCCTAATGGATTCTATTTTAGTTTTTATGAATTAATAGAAATTTAGTGTCCAATTCACTATATTATAGCCACCATTTGCTTTCAAAACCAAAGAAATGTTTCAAAAAAGGGCAGAAAGTATCCAAATCACAGGATCCACAGCCAATAAACTCAGCTTCCCTGCTGACAGCGTCCTTGCCTGTGCCCTTAGAGCTGTCAGAGGCAGAGTGAGAAGAAAACTTTCTCAAACAGGCCAGAAAATCCTGTTAAGGAGGAATACCCAAGGCTTCTCTGCCAGGACACGTGTAGGTTGAAGTCCCTCTCTCCTCAAGTGCAAGGCAAACTTCCCATCTGCTCCACTGGACAGGATTTTATTCCAGGAATAGTGAGGGAAATTGGACATTTGCCTTTTAAAAACATCACAAGCTGTTTAAGGACCTGGTGGGTAAAAACAGGAAATATATTTACATTCTTTTAAAGTAGTTTTAAAACCAGTTGCCTTTTACCTACCTATTAGGTCTGAGTACAAAGCCCTGAGCTCACCCTGTGGGGATAAACACTGATTTACATACGCAGAATCACACCTCCCTGCCTCAGTTCAGTCTTGGAGTTTCAAAAGCATCTGAGGAAAGAGAAGAACAAATGAATTTCCCTCCACATGGCTTGAGGGTTCTGCCCATAGGAAACATGGTAATTCAAAATATAGCAAGAAGATGAAGTCAGGGGGTTCATGGGCAGGTGAAATAGTCAGAAGGACAACCTTAGCTTTTACATATATGCAGGAATACAGGCAGAACCACTGCTTCTTAGCTGGAAAGGAGCACACAGGAACAGTGAGGCAAAAAATACCAGGGAAGCTAATGTGATCTACACATGTGAAGCAAGAACGAAAAGTAAGATAACGCCTTCCAGCCAGCAGGAAGACTAATTGCTGTTGGTCTGGCAGTACACCCCTGTCACTGAGCCATCCCTTTGCGCTAGAAAGAGCTCTCAACACCCACCCCTCCTTTCACTTTGGCAGAAATCCAAGCATATCCTCCGCACTCTGATTTTAAGTAAACCGCCATGTCATCGTCCTAGCACAAACACACACAAATACCCTCCCACCTTCGAAAAGAAGCAAAACATTAACCTTTATGGGTACAACAACTATTACCAAAAAAGCCCGACCATTTAATGCAATGTTGTGGTTGAGAATTTAACCACACAAAAGGAAGAAAATTCAAATGTACAATTCCCACAGAAACCATAACTTGGCCACGTTTCACATACACACGTCAAGGCAGAAACTTTAGCAGTGCATTCACCCATCTGAATTATTGCATTTGCAGAAGAGGTACAGCTTTCTTCCCCCTCCCTTTGCTTTCTTTGCCTCATTTTTCTCTCATATATGAATCCCTGGTGGCAACATGCATGAAAAATTATGGAAGGGGATGCCAGGGGGAAGGGAGGGGGGAGGATTGCTTTGGGTAAACACACACACACTGGAGAGGGTTCGAAAGCAGAGCTTAGTCTCCAAACCACTTCCAAATTCAGCTGTTTTGTGCCCAGGCCCCCAGCTCCAAGTCCTTCCCTGGGTTTTCACACCAAAGTCTCCACCATAGCTTAGTCTGATCACACAGCACCCAGCAACAGACAGATCCTTCCAAGACCTAACCCTGTAAGGTACTGTCCAAGTGACAACACACCGAGTCTCAGCTCCTTCCTTGCTCCTTCAGCGTGGATTTGAATTTTATCAAAGGTCTACCCAAGTCTGCTTGGGCCAACATGTGCCAGTTTCCTGAATCAATGCTATACAAGGAAATTAGGTGGCTTGCAGCCTGTTTAATTCATCCTTTAGTGTCAACAAACTCTTTGCAGGCCAGTCTGGGTGAGGTCAGTCGCTGTACCAATTTGGAGTGCGACCATATGTCATGCACCTGGAACTACAGTAGGGTACCTTCACCTCTCCACCACTGCAGATGAAGCAAGGCCAACACTGACAAAAATCACCAACGCTAAGCTTCTCTGCTCAGCTTTTAGAGCAGTAACTGGTGGTGGTGTATATGCAGACAGCTAAACCTTCCTCCATCCACCAACCTTGATGCTTAATCCCTTCCTACCTGCTCCAGGGAAGGAGGTATAACAAGCAATAAGCTTTATCACACACACACAGAGTCACACACAGAATTGCTCGGTTGGAAAAGAC
>NW_010180527.1:0-8274 GCF_000695765.1 Mesitornis unicolor | reverse complement strand
AAGGTCTCCCTTGGAGACGACCTCTCTGATTTTACCCAGACTCATTCAATGGGGCTTCCACAGTTACCATAGTTGACTTCTATACATTCAAGGTTCTCCTTAACACAGAGTGCGACTCCTCCTTCTTCTATTGTAATGAGGGTTACATTTCTCCTTTTTCAGTCAGTTTGAACTTGATTGCCATGACCTTTCAAATATAATGCAAAGCTGTTTAGCAACTTCATCCACCAGTTCCATCAGCACCCTTGAATATATCTAATCAGGTTTCATAGACTTGTGCACTTTCCAGTTTTTTAGATGGTCTCGAACCATATATGGTAGGCAGTTCTTCCTTTTCTCTGTCCCTGCCTTTTACTTCTTCAACTTGGACAGTGTGGTTAAAGCCCTTGTCAGTGAAGACTGAGCCAAAAGAGTACTTCAGCCTTCTTCATGCTCCTTGTGACCCGGTCTTCTGTTTCTTGTCTGAGAAGCCTCCTATTTCCTTTCTCATAAAGTTTAAGAGTTTTTTAATACTGTTTGGCTGATTGAGAAAGTGGCAGAATAAGAAAATTTGGGGAATCTCTTTCCTTCAGATGAATTCCTTTACTACTGAAAATATGGAGGGCAGCACTCAGTATAGAAAAATGGCAAGAAAGATTATCATCTTTTAAAACATTGAAAGAACACTTTTAGATTTGCCAAGATGAAACCTGCCTATTCAGAGTCCTGTTTCCCTGTTGGGCCAACTCGTCTTTTTTTCCACAAAGGAAATTGCGTGCATCGGATGTAAGAACTGTTTTTTCTTTACTTTGCTCAAATACAGTAAATTCACAGCTGCTGCTTCAGAAGCCCACAGCCTGAGATACATCACTCTTGATGGACTTGTACTGTACAGATGACCTATGCAGGTGCCATTGCCATTTGTATAGGATTTACACATTTTTGTAGCTCAATAAGATCTAATGAAATCCCATATGAATTACAAAATTCCTATTTTGGAGGGTGGGTGGATGGGTGGGGAAATAATGTGAAAGCTTTCTTTTCAGAGTAATTCTATGAAACTTTTTTTCGCTTTTGACATCTGTGTCTAAACTGTTACTGAGTATGTCCAAACCTCACAGCCAAATATTATTTAAAGGAAACAGTGACAACATAAAAGAAGGATCTTGTTTTCTAAATAAGAGATTGTAACCAAAATCTTATGGATTTGTCTGCAAAAAACACAAACCTACTTGAAGAAAAAAGCAAGGATTAAATGATTCTTACATCTGAAGGTAGGACACTTTTTTGAAATGCAGCATATCTAGATTCTGCTTGTGGTCCAGCAAGCATTATGCTATGCTTCAAATAAAAGAAACATGAGTACCTGCAGCCTCTCATTTATCCCCAAGTATTCACGGATCTGTACCCTTGGGGTTAAGACAAGTTTGTCAGTGCTGCGGTCCATTAGTCATGTGGATTTGAACATATTTACAGGGGAGGTGGGGATGAGCCTCTGGTTTCCATGTCTTATTTGAATACTAGACTCTTGAAGCTTTCTTATAGATGAGACCTTCCATAGTGAAAAGAGGTTGTGGTTTAAAGGCAGATGGAGCAATTTTGGACAGAAAAACATTGCATTCATCTGCATGTTTTTTCTGTGCTCTTAAGTTCTTATTTAATTCATTTTGCAAGAATAACAGAGGTATCTGACAGAAATAAGTTATTTTCAGATCAGGGAGTTGGTACAGAGGAAATGAAGTTTCTTCATATACCTTGTGGGTTTTGTGTTTTACCGTGAAGTCTTTGCCAAATTGAATATGTGTTTTGTTTGCCTGTTTTTAAAAATAATATTTTAATAGGGAAAAATTTGAAGTACTATTCAGCCAGATATATGTATATACATATTTATATAGAGAAAGACTTTCTTCAGTTAGAGAACACAGAAAAATCTATTATTAGTATGAACATCGTATGATATGGACCTCAACACTGAGAGAAAAACTTGTTCAGAAGGAGAGATATGAAATTGCTACCACTGGTAAAGAGAAGAAGGAGGTGGTAGGGATGTCAGGCAGTCCTCTCAGTGATCTTTTACTTTAAATATTTAAACTTGAAGATTTGTCTTGATTTTTAATTTGGGGTTTTTTCTTTAATAGTATTGCAATTTTAATATCCTACTGATTATACCAAATGCAGTGGGTAATTTTTCAGTCAAATAAAAATTCCATAGTGTGGAAATTTCCAGTGTCTGACTTAATGCTCATTGAAATTGGCAGAAGTCAGATCTTAAAGACAGGAAATCTTCTTTGTTTCAATAGGCACTGGAGAAAGCTTTAGGCAAAGCAAAAATCTTTGGAGATGTTCTCATCTGGGCACTATTTGGGAACTAAGAACATACTTTGTGAATTTCACTGAAAACAACACCAAAAAAAAATTCTGTCTGATAGACCTGTTTTATTCAGATTCTATTTGTGTGATTTTTACAGCATGTCAAATTTATAGACCACAAAATAGTTCACACAGAAATTTAGAAAGCCCTCTCTTTTTTGTAGTGTTTTGTTCTTATTTTGAACAAGCTCCTCTACAGTGAGATGAAATCGTCATTTTGTGTTTTCTGTGACAAGCTCTTCCTCCTGTTTCTGATTTAATTTTCTCTATTCTCATAGTTTATAAGCTTTTGTTAAGTAAATAACAGTGGATAAAAGAGATAGTCTTGGAGAGCTTTACCCTGACTTTATGCAATTGCCATGATATTTGTTATAGTGTATTTATAATACCATTAAGAGTTTGATTCATACCTTACATGCACAGATTTCATGAATTACCTTTTGTATTATTCCCTCTTTCCACATATCTTTCACTTCTGTCCAACCAACTTTTACTCTCCATTAGCAGAACAGATCAGCTTACTGATGTAATATTAGAGGTGTCACTCCACTCTGGTAATTCAACCATCATCTGTATTGTCATATTTTCAATTTCACAGCTCCCAGAGACAATTTACTATCCTAAAGTAAATGGGAGTTAGATGCCTAATCTACTTAGGTGTCTTTGAAAAATCTCTTACATGACTAATGACATATTTAGGATCCTTCTGTAAAATAATCTCCTGATTGTTCTGTAGAATCTTATTTTCTTTAAAATCATATGAAGTACTGAGCACAAGAAGATAGATATTCTTTTCTGCTTTACCATATATGATTAGAGGAAAGAAAAAATATTGGGAAAAATATGCTTCTATGAGTCATAGAACTATATACTTGAAAAATTATTTTATGTATTTTTTCAATGATTAATAAAAGCATCTTAAGTATATTATTGAGTAATAACACTACTTAATCATAGCACTGTACAAAGAAAAAGAGCAGTATGAGATATATGACACTTATCTGGTATCAATCAATTAAAGGTAACATGAAAAAATCACTCATTTAATTATCAAATTACATCACAGATAAAGCATTCAATGGAAGTTTTGTAAGTGCTTTCAAATATTTGATAAGTAGTTGTGTGCAAACAGCAAGAGAGTATGTCTCCTGGTCCATAAAGTTATGGCATTCCATCCAGAATGAATTTGAACACATTTGAGGGAGTCCTTGCCAAAATTTTGGGAGTATTTTCAACATGCTTGATGAGGAAGTAGGCAAAGAGCTACAAATCTGTTTAAATCAGGAATATTCCCTTAAACTTGAGTGAACCGTGGGAGTGCAAGGCCTGATTTCTTTATGATTGTAACATTGACCAAGTTGGCAATAGTTTTAAACACAATATAGATGCATAGATTACTGATATCTGTTAAGAACAGAACAAGAAAATACTATGAAAGCCCTTCAAAAAACAGCAGATAGACAAAGCAAGACACTGTTTCATTTTTCCTCTTCTAGAGCATGAGGACTTACTAGCATATTAATTTTCTGAATAAGTATACCACAGAGTACTA
This sequence comes from Mesitornis unicolor, assembly GCF_000695765.1. Classification (NCBI taxonomy): domain Eukaryota; kingdom Metazoa; phylum Chordata; class Aves; order Mesitornithiformes; family Mesitornithidae; genus Mesitornis; species Mesitornis unicolor. The sequence goes on along the minus strand of NW_010180527.1, from coordinate 4,373 downwards.
AAGGATCTTTTAAGATATACCTCAAGGCTTGAAGAAAGCTGACTAATTCCTGGCTACCAGTTTTCCCTTAATTTTTGCCCCTAAGCATTTTATACATTTTTATTATAAAGATAAATATTTCCACAATATCCATTTCCACAATCTCAGAATGAATGGGAATTTGTTGAGAAGCAAGAAGAATTTGATCCAAAACCCGTGCAAGCATGATAGTTACTTGATACAAGGTCTGATCAGCACAAGTATGTTTCAATGTATGAAAGGTTAATTAGCTATTTGATGTTTTTCTGCAGTGAAAATGTGACTTAAATTGAGAACATAGAGGTAATTGTTTGTATATGTTACCCGCAACTGTGAAGTTTGTGAATGACATTCCAGATCTGTAGACTTGATATTACTAGGAAAGAAGACAGGTCCATCTTTATATAAAAAATTCTGTTACAGGAAATAACAAGCACACCATGTATATGAGCTAAGAGTTTATTGTTAGGCTTATTAAATTTTACCAGTGAATCAAAATAATGCACAATTACTGCCATTAGTCCAATTTATAGCACCATTATTAGTGACTCCAAAAATCCTTGCTCTCTTAAGAGAATTAAAATTGCATTTATTTTTCATCCTATATCTCAGGAAGGAATTCAATATTGTTTAACTGTAACAAATTATCATATATGATGATATGAAATTAACATACTTCAGTGGCTTCAGGTAATATTTCTAAATATTTTTTTCTGCTTGCTGACATACATATCTGTTCTAAGGAGATAGACGTTCATTACAGAATTAGTCAAAAGATAAAAATAGTGAAGGAAAAAAAGAAAATTCAATTTGATTTTCTGGGCATAAGAAATTTTTGATGTAAGATTTGTTTAAGAATGGGGACTGGAAATTTTACTCCAACAGAAAAAGGTATGGTTGAATCAAACTAATATGCTTACTTGAAAGATCATAAAAAGATCAGACGTACCCACCGGGTTTCTTGCACTGCCTCTACCAGCAAAGATCTCAAAAAAAAAAAACCAAAACCCGCACAAAAAAAACTGTACAATAATTAAAAGTAACTTGATGCCATCCTTGCAATAAACTACTACATGATTCCCTCTTCTCAGTTGCACTGATAGCTTAACATTCTCTAAAATTATGACTGTTAAAAAAAAAAAGGAAACTGAGAAAAATGAGTTCAAAGGACCTTGCGGCCGCTGAAGATTAAAACTCTTGTCCTCAGATTCCAAGCTGTGACTATACATATCCATCCATCCATGCACATACATTTACACACATATATACAAATATATGTATAGACAGATTCAGGGTTTCTCAGACACTAGAGTCAGAAGAAATACACTGTATATCTATCTATATTCAAACCAAAGGAGTGTAGGAAAGATTTTTTGGTTTTCAATCAAAGATTACCCTGTAATTTATTTTTCTGTAGTTATGATGAATATCACACAGCCAGTTTCTCAGATAACATATTGTCTGTGTTACAATTGTGAGATCTTACCTGCATGTTTTCAACTCAGCAACATTTCAATAACAAAATGTGGTACCATGTCCTGGTTTATGTTCCTGGTCTGAAATAGTACCCTAAAAAAATAATAAAAATATAAGCAGAATTTGATACTAATATGCTTGCTTATATTAACAAAAGTTTAGGGAAATAAGAATTTGGTCACAAATGTGATATATATTTGGGAATTCAGACTATTTAACTGTATGTAAATATCTAAACAAGGCTCAATCCCTTCACTCTTTAACACTTCTTTGATACAGCATATCAATATATTTTAATAAATGTATTCAAATCCTGGCACACAGTTTGCTAAATCACTTGGTTTTGACTTCTTTTTTGTCTCAGTGAAAAAGAAAAACGCATCAGTGGTTGTTTTCTGCCACAGGAACTCATACAAAACCAAAACTATTGAAGGCAGTTTTTCATCACCTTTCTCACTGTAACATTTAACATTTTGGTTGCTCAGTGTAAATCAAAACCTAAAAAAGAAGCTTGCTTTTCTTTAAAACTTATTTTTTTATCTGGAATCTTTGGAAAAAATGCCAACCTGGATAATATCCTTGATGATAGCTTTCTCATCAAGTGAAAAACACATCATCTCATATAAAATAGTTCTGACAAGTCTATTGCAATGTCAGCTTTTCTTTCTGCAGCTTTACTGTGAGTTTCCCCTGAATGCACCTCTGTTTTAAAGGGCTGTAATTTCCAGTATGCTCAGAAGTTCCTCTCTCTACAGGCTCTTAGACTCTGACAGATCCCAAGGAATATTTGCTTATACTAGTTAATGGGCATGAATTACAGACAATTAATCACAACTTATTCTTCCTGCTTCTCTAAGTAATCTTTGATATTTTCCTTAAAAAAAAAAGACAATTGATTTTGAAATTTTAAGGAGAAATATAAAGAACCAACATGTGTAGTATTTTTTTCACCATTTCTTAATGTTTATCGGAAAACTGAATCACAAATAAGTTTTGCATCAATGTAGCAATAGCACAAAACATTCTAATACAAATTTTACACTCCATAAGATGTATATGCATGTCTAGTTATTGTATAATTAGAGGAATTAAATCTATTGTCAAAAAATGGTCTTAAAGTATAGAAAATATTATTTAGTGACTAGTTATTAAATATCAATAATAACATTTGTGTTTAGACAAAATCTTTAGAGAGAATAATTTATATCAGAGTCACATTCACAAAGAAGTTAATAAACTTGCTAGAGACATTTCACTAAATCAATTGCTATATGCTCCAGAAGTTGAATAAAATTATTGGTTTTTACCCTAGTACATATGTACCTCTGATGACAAGTTTATAACATAGCAGATGTCTGTAAAAAAACTTTAAAAACCTGCAAATCATTTATGGTAGAAATGTTAACATTAACTGTGGCCCATTAAATAATACTAAATTTTACACATAACTTTTATACCTAAATTTTTAACCTGTATAGATATAATTCAAGTGTCGGTGATGTCTGACTCTGTGTGTATGGTAATATGGTCATAATGATTTTAATATAGTATCAAAATATCACATTTTATAAAGAAATCCTCAAAAAGACAGGCTATAGAATAACACTGAATGAACACTGTGACAGCATCAAAGATTATCCCAGTTTTAAAAATGCATTATTATTTTATAAGACAGTCCCACTCTGTCCAACTACTAAGTAGAACAGATGTGGTGGAAGAAGGAGTTAGACAGATTGACACATTTCTGACCCTTCCTCATGTATTTCCTGAAACGAAGCTGTAATTATTATGCATGTTGCAGGTTATGCTGATGAGCTGATAGAGGAGGTTGTCAAATTATACAGCACACAATCACTCAGTGACACAGTAGAAGAAAGAATGGAGCAGGATTTTCAAATATGTCTACAAGACATAAGGTTCCAGACAAAATTAGGGTTCTGGAAAGCCATATGTCACACTTAGGCAAATTAGACACGCATATGTTGTGGACAAGAAAACACCCATAAGAAAATAAGGAGATGAACTGTTTGTAAATTATCAAGCAGTATCCAGATCAATCATTCTGTACAAATGAAAGATAACTAAGTAGATATACAATCCTATTTCCAGAAGGATACAGCCAGTTATAATCAAGTGTCTACTGTTTTATACTCTTCGCTTGATGAAAAGAAAACATTATATAATGTGAAAACTCTATTATTGAATCCAAGACAGATAGCACCTTAATAAAACACATCAGCTGACAAAAATCAAGGAGAAATACAAAAGTGGTTTTTAATAATTAATAAAATTATTATTTCAGAAGAGCCACAAACCAATTCACAACTAAAATAAAGCACACAAAGTCTTTAACAAAATTACTAATTCTGGCACATCAGTCGTGGTAACTATCAATCAAGGAATAACTAACTAAATATTTATTTCACCTGGAAACTTATATTAGTATATTATAAAAAAGAAAACAACTTATTCAACAGAGCCTTTGGGTGGCAGCATAGTCTACCATTTTTCACTGATCCATATTCATGTTCTGCTAGATTTGGTGTATTTTTAACATTTGTAGTGATCCATTTAATTTGAAGTGGTCTTCCTCCTGAATGACATAATCAATAATGAAGATTTTATAATATACTTCAAAGTAATTCTCTTTTACAAACTTTTTTCAGGGAAGAAATAGAAAAAAAATAGAGAAAGGAAAAGAGAAGAAACAAAGGAAACAAGGAGAGTGTGTCTCTTTCATTAGGTGTCATTTATCTTGGTTTTTATGTATGAGCCACTTCAATCTAGAAGAATAATCAAATTCAGATATGTAGTAATTCTTCCTCATAAACTTTTACACTTACATATATGGGCAATTGTCGTGGTTTAGGGCTGGGCCG
>NW_010180526.1:0-7391 GCF_000695765.1 Mesitornis unicolor | reverse complement strand
GCTCTGGCAGGGGGGGTTGGACTGGATGATCATTTGATGTCCCTTCCAACTGCTAAGATTCTGTGATTCTGTGATTCAAGCAAGCATAAAAGTTTTACTAGCGCTGATAGTGCTACTGCCGGACTGGGGACAGTGGGAAAGCGTGCGGAAAGCCTGCTCAGATGAGAGCTGTCATTCTTAAACTGCTGAAGAGAAAAGCGATTCCCATCCCAGCACCAGCCAAAGAACAATCTGAGGTGACTGCTAAAAGCTGGAAGGAGAAACTAGCTGTCAGTATTGATACAGATTTTGCACTGAAAGACATTGCAGATGAGCCCAACCACCACCTGCGATTGCTCAGGGTTTGAACTCGTATTTATCTTACAAGCAGTCCTTCATGAACATGAGCCTAATGGCTCTCAGATGATCTTGTTGCCATCTGTGTTTATGCACCAAGTTCTCCTAGCTAAATAACAGCAAGGAAACAAGCTTTCATTGGTCATCTGCCTTAAAAAGATACACAGGAAGGGCATATGATCAGATAGCTGGAAAAAACTAGAGAACAACAGCATTACTGATATTGGAGCCCCTACCTGAACAGATGGTTGGGCAGATGTGCACTGCCAGCAGGTGGGCAGTGGTTTGGTTTATGGACTGCTTACACACAATATAGGGAAGGGTGTAAGAGTCCAGTACCTCCCATATAGCAGCCTACAGGCATACTAGCTGGAGTGGTGAAGATACTCCATAAAAGGCTGTAAGTATCATTGACACCATTTACAGATGAGGAAGCCTATAGCTCATGTTGGTTTCTAAGTTGTCTTCTCTCCCTCGGGGCCACCCAAACCACTGAAACATTCCTTGGTAGTAACAGCACAGAGTGAATTGGCTCCAGCTAAGCTGGTCTGGACAGCGGAGTGGGATACAATAACCAGGCTGCTTCCAGAATGTAATCTGAGGGTTGAAATACCACACACCAGAACAAACTGTTCACACCAGGTTTATTAGGCCACTGAGGGATCTGCCAGACATGATGAGTTAAACATGCCTGAAGTGTTAAGAGGTAGCTTTTCAAATCAACACTCTCCTTCTTAAGGAAATTAATAGATTAAAACAATCTTATTTTTCTTTGTACAGGGAATTGACCTGTCTGGGAAACATTGGTAAACCTGGCTGGGTGACATGCTAGCTACACAGCGACAAAAACTGAAGCTATGTAAGGACTTGTCCCCCCAAAAAATTATAGCCTGCAATTATAGATGTTAGTAATCAGCTTTTACCAGTTACTATGTCACCTCGAGACTTGCTATGTCTCTGTGCTTCCATGTGTAGTCGATCGACTTCATGGATTAAATTCCAGCCCTGTCAAGCTCAATGCAAATGCTTTTGCTGGTGTTAGTAGGCCCTTAGATTAGTACTATTATTTGCCTTCCATTCAAGGCCAAACCTCACTGAATATGTAGCATCAGTTTCATCAAAGACACTAGTTTTGATGTTCTTTTTGATGTTCTTTGTGTCTCCTCTTCTCTCAAAATCCCTCCTGCACTTTCCCAGGTCCTCTCACCCAATGCAGTGCTCCCAATCACCTGAGTGCGAAGCTGGTAGGCTTCTTTCAAACCCTGTGGCAAAACCTGCACGATACATAAAATATTAACCATTACAGAAACATATCTCCAAAGTACTAAAACCCTAAAGACAGTTCTACATAATGTCCCTTTTGCAGTCCAGCTGACCACGCCTCACCTCAGTCTGCCATTTTGCTGTTTCCTCGTCAGTCACCAGACCTATTTCCTATCCCACTGGGCTGTGCTTGTTTCTAAACTACCTGTGCTGTGAGAAGTGCAGCACTTCTCTTACCCCAGGCAAAGAAAAGATAATGATGACATGACGGAGAAGAACTAGTAGAGAGTCCTCAATAAAAAGCTGCAGCGAGGCAACTTGTTTAGATAAGGGAAAACCAAAGCACCAAAGATGCATGAAATAAATAATGTTCAAATTCTAAGGAATAAAGAGCCACAACAGTGAACATAATATCCTGTGTACTACACAGGCTCCAGGTTTCCATGAGAGGTGTGATAAATCCTGCTGTGGCACAAGGCCATGCCTCCCAGCTATGCTCCACACATCTGGCATGAGGAAACATATGTGCTAGTCTAGCAGTTCCTATTGGTCTGAGCCATCGTTGAGAGGCCCCTATCAGACAGCACAAAGAGAGAAAGCTGGAGTGTCTGAAGAGTAGCATGATGAAAGCCATCTCATGTGCCAGCGGTGGTAGTTGTCTCTTCCTTTGCCAGGTCTGAGGTACAGATCTCCCCTAGGTTGACAGTGTGGTCCATGGACTAAGGCAGATATAGACCTTCCGAAGGAAAAAGGGGAAGGCATGAGACAAGGCCTTTATGTGACCTTCTGCATGGCTGCATATGATTCTGATCCTGTGTTTCTGAAAGCTCGTTTCAAACCAGAAAGGGAGCAAGAGAAGGCTGGAAAGAATGGTGAGGGTATTGAGAAGCTAGTTTCTGAGAGAAGGCTAGACAGATGAGCTAGGTTTGTTCAGCTGGAGCTGAGGGAAAAAAGAGTGCCATCTACAAACATATTGAGGAAAAAGCTTAACACCAAGGGTTTGGTAAATGCTTAGATTAAAAAACAATGTTGGCAGATGTAAGATATCAGCTGCCCATAAAGAACCTCAGCTGAAAATCAGAAGCTTCTAAACCATTAGAATAATCACATTCTGGGGCAGTTCTGCAAAGTGGGAATTGGGTACAGGAGAGGGATGAGACCAAACCATCTGAGTGTTTTTAAGAAAGACTTCAATAGACGAGTAACAGTGGTTATTATATGAGGTAATGTCTGCAGTAATTGAGAGGGGAAATTTTATGATTCAGGTGGTCTCTTCCATCCTGCGTTATAATGCACCCACAGCCAACATTATTCTGTACCCATGGCTAAAAGGAAAAGTATAGGCTCTCATTACTTCTAACACAAGGGCTTTAATGACACCAAGCCAGTCAGAATCGTGAAGGCTGTGAAAATAGCTAGCATGAGCCAGAGATAATTTAGCAAGTGCAGCAGCATCTGGGTACGATTGATGCAAGGCGGGAATCCAACCCAGATGCAAAAGCAGCTATCAACAGAAGGTACTGATTTACAGGAAGAGACAGCTTTCTTCATAGCAATGGTGTGAACTTACTACAGCTGCAATTTCATAAGTAATTTCAAAAGCAAGGCTGTACAAAATGCTTTTGCAAATGCACCTTTTAATATAGGAAGCAGGAATTAGAGCTGTATGAGACTAGGAGGGCTCTAAAGACATCACTCATTTCTAGTGATGTTAAAGGCAGCACACAGAAAAGCACTAGATGTCTAACCAGAATAATAACAATGATGCTGAGGACAGTTCTTACTAATCCAGGATTCACTTGGTGAAAGAGAAATGTATTACCATTATTGGAAGCACCTGAACCATTTGCACAGGGAAATGAGAAAAACAGGTCAGTGTGGATAAAGAGAAATTATTTTCCTAGAGAATAACGGTCTAACCAAAGTGGTCCAAGTTACAAACAACAAACATGAAGTTAACAATCAGCTGAAATGGCATAAAAAACCTGCTGAAGTGAAAAAGGATTAGTAAAACTACATAAATCAGTGAAAAAAAATGCATCAGAAAAACAAAACTCAAAACTGTATGAAAGTGTTTTTTTCTATTTTAATACTTTTATTTATCATTCTGGCATATATTGCTTGTAAATGTGCTACTGCAGTGTCTGATTTTCAGATAGCCTCTAAACCAGTCGTGTCATGAAATGAGGTGCTATTTTTCACTAAAACCTAAGTACCAGACCATGGGCCACTGCCCTGAAAGTGAAGCCCTCTCTAGAGAGCTCCTTTTCCTTTTCAGCATGCTGAAGCCATGGGCATGAAAGCATTTTCTCTAGCAGCATCCCTTCGAGTTCCTCTGCCTCCTTTGACCTGTACAAAAGTGGAATTCTAGTCTCATCCCTGTCCTAAGGTAACTTGCATAGTTTTGCTGTTGTTGTATTTCTGTTTTATCTTTGCTGGACTTTTGGCTGACTGACAGCTTTGGTTCAAGACTCCCAGTTCTGACCGATTATCTCTGAGAAAGCTTCTAGAGGTGGAAGTTTTAAATCGGTTCCCTTGAAAGAAATAACCTGAGACTTTTATGCAGATTTGCAGAAGAGAGGACAGTAAACAATAATACCTAATACTGAACCTGGCACAAATGAGTATTTCTTTTGAGGGCAGTATGACAGTTCAGACTCTTGTATATATGTGTATCAGTAAATACCTGGGATAAAGAAACACATCTCCACATACTGAAACTGAAATGAGCAAAAATTATACAAGTTAGGGCTATTGCATCATTCAGTGCACTTCCCACATTTGTTTTAATAATCATAGTTTGTTTTCAAAAACATTTACTATGTAAACTAGTATTATTATATTTTGTAAATTAAGGAAATTAGTTGCTATGAAATGATAGAGGTTGATCTGTGACTACGAGAGACCACATGTAGAGCATTCTGTGTTTGCTAACACATATCCTATGAGGAATAAGGCAGAGTTTACACCATGGCAGCCTCATAATATATACTCATGCTTCTTCATGGCATGTCATTTTCTAAAACTGTATTGCATTAGCAGAAAAAGCAGACTGTAATCGAGCAGCCATGACAATTCAGGCAAAACATGAGCACAGCAGGTTAGGACAGCAGGTCCTTCACTGCACAGCCTGTAGATCTGCACAGCTGCAAACTGATGCAATGGGTCTTACTATTCACAAGGAAAACAAAAATGGAGGAGAAGACTGGTTAAGGCTACAGCCCATGGATAGCTCCTGGGAGAAAATGCAGTATCTGGCCTGCTTACGTGGTTGTGATTTTCCTCGTGCCCTGGTAACATCACGACCCTGGGGATCTCCATTGGGCTGGCCATGTGAGCAGCCTACTGAGGACTACCACTGACCAGCTTCTTCTCAAGGCACACTGCTGTACAGGTAAAGGGCACCACTACCCACCAGTGTCATCCCACCACTTTCTTCTCTGGGTCCTCCAACAGCCAAAGTTCTTCCCAGCAGTCTCCTGTGCTGAGTCCCTCAAGTTTGTAACCCTGGCTGAAAAAGAGGAATACTTTATTTTCCTGGATGACCAGTTCCTGAATGCAGCCTCAGAGCTCTCTGATAGAGCTCATCCAACACCAGGACAGCAGCAAGAGCTGAGTGCTCACTCTGTGTTGTCTTGGAAGAGACAGGTTTGTATGGCAAACACCTGAAGCAGGCTAAGAGGTCTTGGTTTGAAGCATGGGCCATGGAAAGGAAGAAAGGAAGGATTTGGAGCCCTAATGAATGCCTATGCCATCCTCCTCCTTCATCCAGAGCAGGCAGCCTTGCCTTGCTTTAAGCTTGCACATTATGATCTCCCACAGCATGACTCCAGTCCCAGCATGTTAATTTCTTTTTCAGGCATCTACAACAGAATTTTCAGAATTGCAAAAGTAGTTTAGGAACTTGAATGGACCAGCATCCCATAGTAACTTGTTCTCCCACCTCACCTATGCACTTTTGGGAAACCTACATTTATTGCAGATCAGCAGCCTGATCTTCAAGGTGCTGAGCATTGAAAGCTGCTGTTGACTTCAGTAAAAATTCAGTTGTCCAACTTGAAAACACAGGACCATATGGTCTAACTTTTAAGTCTTCAATGAGGGATCAAAGAAGGACACACACTTTGTAGAGCAGGGCCCTTGCAATTTAAATTACCAGAAGAATAATATAAGAGATTCTTTTACTCCACTTTGAATGCTGACTTTAAATATCCTCTTTACTGAAAAAATAAAGTCCTCATTAACAATGCCCTTTTTTTAACCCACTTGACATGCTAAGTGGATCATTGGAAAACCTGGAATTAAGGACTTGAATCCTGTTTGATCCCACATGAATTGAATGGCTCCTTAATCTTCCAAGAATGTATTTCAAAAACATTTTCATTTATAAGGCATTATGCACTTAAGAAATTGTAGAGGAAAGATTTTCTGGCAGCCTCAGGACTCCCTCTAGTGTCATTGCAGTCAGGCTCTTTGGGATCTGTGTGGACCACTGCAGTTTGTGTTTGCTCTCCATTAAGACTACAGAGCATACATCTGTAATTTCTTATTAGTTTTTAAGATGTTAAGAAGCTTTAGTCCAGCCTCACCACTCAGGAGATCCAAGTTGAATATTTGCCATCTGATACAGTGTTAGACTAAAATTAAGACTCAAAGACAAAATGTAATTTTAATGCAATAAATGCTGGGTTTCTACTGCTTCATCTAAAAACTATTCATTTCTTATATTTATCTGGAGATCTTTATGTTATTAGCACAGGGCGTTTCCTGACTGCTTGCAGCCAGCCTTCAGTCTTTCCCATCAAAATTATCCAGGCATGTCTTCTGGGTGTTTGCTATTTATGCGCAGAAATCTGATATAAGTTGTTTCAAAACAACTTGTGAGGAGTTTTCATTTTTAAATTGGTTGAAACGCTAGGGAGCCCTTCCTGGTGGAACTCTAAGGAAGTTTTGGCTGTAGAAGCAATTTCAAAGAATACTGTTTGTTGAAAATTGCATAGAAACTAATCTCTAAAGAGGTTTGTGGTACCCATGAAAGTCCTTTTTTCTCAGTGAAACCTTTCTCCAACCAAATCCAATAAAAAGAAACTGATACATGGTGTATTATAGTGGTCAGCAACATCATATATCCTGCTTTAACTAATAGACTGATAGGCAGTCAGATGCAAAAAAACAGATCTCCATCATTAATAGGAAAGAATTTTAACTAGCTGAATGATTTTTCACCTATCTTTTCTCAACACTGAGGTCAGCTACTGGATATGCAGCTGGCATATGGGAACCTATAGAGGAGAAGCAAAAACACAAATCAGAACATTTTACATACTGGGTTTCTGCCTGTCTCACTACATGACCAGGATTTTTGTTCAGGTAACGAGTTCCGTCATGCTTTCAAGACATAAGAAATACTTGATTAAAAAGAGCCAAAGATGATAAAAAAACCCCAAGCCCATCCTCTTGGGAACTGCAGAAACAAAGTAAAATTCAGATTTAAGAAACTTAAGAAACCTAAGTTCTGCTGAAAGCAAGTAGAACTCAGGTTTGGAAACTCCTGAATATCTTAAGAAAATGTAGTTTGAAGCTATAGGCTGTTCAGGCCATTCTTAAGGTGTGGCATTTCTTTTCTCAGAAGTCTCTTAAATCTTGTTTTAAATGACCATGGAGATTTCAATCTGAGACACAGCATCACAGAATAGTTGAAGTGGGAAGGCATCTCTGGAGACTGTCCAGTCCAATGCCTCTGGTCAAAGTAGAGTCACCTACAGCTATGTCACAGAATCACAGAATCACAG
>NW_010180525.1:0-4780 GCF_000695765.1 Mesitornis unicolor | reverse complement strand
ACTTCCCCCCAGCTTGGTGTCATCTGCGTACATCTGGTACATTCAATCCCCTCATCAAGGTCATTTATGAAGAGATTGAACAGGACTGGAGCCAGCACTGAGCCCTGGGGAATACCAACTGTTAGGGAAGCCTTAATTAGAAGGACTGCAGATTGCACTCTCTATCTTTTTTAGGGTTAGGATTTTTGCTTCTTCCAGATGCACACCTGGCCATCTGTCTTACAAAAGCAAAAGTAGGGTGAAGCCATGTGCCTTGCAGTTGTAGCAGAACAGCACAAGACATTGCTGCCCTTAAAGAAGCTCTCTTTGACATACCTGTGGCTTTACCTGCTGTGCAGGGCAGAGGGATGGGGAGAGGGGACAGCAGCTGGTTCCCACCTGCATTGCCCCTCCAGTTACAAACACTGTCAAAATAGCTGTAACACTGCATTGCCCTAGACCTCCTTAAGCTAACACAGGCTCACACTTTAGCCCAGGCTGAGGAATAGACTTCATCACTGTACCTCTATGTGCAGAGGTAAAATTTTAAATGATTGTTTTGTTGGTATGCACAGGTGTATAAAATCTTTTGCTGACATACAGGTTTTCTAAGAAGGTTACTGGTTTGTTGATGTAAAGGGACTGTTTGTATGAAAACTTTGATATGGAACTAAGACACATTGACCTCAAAATAGAATGATTTCTGTGCCAAATATACATAATTTGATAAGGTCTATCATGCACTAGTCATGTGCAGGTAGAAGCTAATAGGAGTTAATGTGTAGGTATCATAACTGGACTGTTATAAAAGAGTTAAAAGAAAAGAGAGGAACTAGCTGCCACCATCCTCTCTCTCCCACCAACAAGGACCACCACAGCCATGAACTTGCTGGATCCAAATGAGTAAGTGAGCAGGTGCATTAATGGCCAATGTGAAGTATCATCACTTAGGACTTGCTGTGTTTTGCTATACTTGCATATACTTATTAGGAAACATTTCTAGTTTCCTTGTCTCTGTCCTCTGCAGTCATCTTGACTGTCTTGATAAAAACAACAGCTCTTGTAAGATCAGTTTTGTCACTGATGCAAAGCTCTGCACTAATATTAGCCCCAGCTGGAGCTGAACCCAGGAAGAGAGATGCAGGCATTTTGGGTATCACTGAGGACAGAAAGATGGGCTTGATTAACTGCAGAAGTACATTTCCGTGTCTTAGGAGTACCCTTTCCCTGTCTTTCTTGCACAGAGGGGGTTTCTGTGCTTTGTTGAAGTTTTTATGTGTAAACTCTTTGTCGCAAAGCTTTGTAACACAGTGGGTGTTTGAACGAACTGGTTACTATCACCATGGCATGTGGTGGGGCTTCTGCTAACCAGCTGGACAAACTAACTTTTTCTAACAATTTTCTAAGTGTTGAAGTGACCTTTGCGGTTTTTTGGAAAGAAATAGTGCCTAATACAGCATTATTGGGGATAAAAGGAAAAGAGAACCACAGTTCTTCTGCATTGCTGGGGGATCTTCTTAGGACCACTGAAGATTAAACAAAGAGGTTTGCTTAATATTGCTACTTTACCAACAGAGGGCCATGCTCCCTCATGGCTTTGGGTAGATGAGGGTCTGTGAGGGTCTGCAGGGAAAGCTCAGAAGAGGAAAAATCTCTTGGTGCTAGGACTCTGCTTGCAGTTGTCTGCTTTTAGACATGAGGAACAGGGCCCGCAGTGGAAGACCTTAATCACACACTTTGTTGATTTTTTTTTAACCTTCTGTAAGACCCTAAAAGAGATACAGACCTCTCTTACAGGAACTTCTCTTATTTGGCAGTGTTGGCACCCTCTTCTGCATGCTATTCCAGTGTTCTATCAGGAGTTTCCACTGAAGGGCAGCAGTAACCTTGTCATGTAATTCTGCCACGACCACTTAAAATGTCAGATCATAAATCCAGTGTACAGAATAAAGCCATTTAAATTTTGGACTGCTCTTAGCTAACTTGGATACATCCCCTGCACTTTAGAAATACATACTGTATTTACACTTTTGTAGTTATATTGAAGTAACCCATTATCATAATGAGAGTAGTCACCCTGACTATTGAATGTGTTAGAAACAACAGCAGAAGGCACAATTAGAACAAGAAGTGATATGTTTCTTCTTAAATAAGGGCTCTACATGTGGGTTTACAAGCTTGTGTTCTTGAGACCAGAATCAATCTTCTTCAGTACCTCTGGTTTATATACAGCATCTTTCTACATGGGTGGTGTAGCCCTAGTTCAGATTTTTATAAGGATACAGTTCTCACCAGACAGTTATATTCCAGGGCAAAGAGGTGGAGTAGCTCTTCACTGTGATAACTGCTGAAATTTCAGTATTGAGATACACCTTCTTACCCTTTAGGTAGCAGATTTGCCACATTCAGCAGCTCAGGAGCCTTATTTCGACTCAGTTACTGATTTCAGGTAATAAACCAATCTTGAATTAATTCCATGTCTGACAAATTTTGGCTTTCAAGTTACACAACCAAAGAAGTCAAAGGGAAAAGTGAGTCTAGTTTGAGTGGAATCACACTAAAACTGCAGCTCACTGCTGCTGGAAGATCCCCAAGCCAGGCTGCATGTTAGAGGTTGTTGCTGCTGAAGTGTTTGCTGCCAGCAGTACATAAGCCTATTGCACCTAGCACTTCATTTAAAACCATATCTTAATAACTGGCCCTTTTAAGCCACTTTAAAATGCCTCCTTGATATTATGGCTACTTAAATATGTTTTCTCAAATATTAATTGCAAACTGAATAATTGCAAGAAGCGTATAATGCATAGAAACATCATCGATATGCAGCTGATACTTGTTAAGACAAAATGGAGTTGTAGGTATTTCTGCTGCCCATAAATTAAGTAATGATACTTGTTTCTGGAGCTATTAAAGCTATTAAAGCTCCTTTGCAAAATCTGATGTTTTAGGTATCCATTCTTCTTTTATGCTTTTAAATCTTAGCAGAGTTAAGGAATTCAGTTTTAATTCTTATGGCTCAATAGAGCCTGTACAGAAAAGGAACTAGATATTTAAAAGAAAGCTGATTTTTTCTTTTATCCAGGACTTGACTGATGGTTAGGAACACTAAGCAAATGTTGTAAGAATAAGCCCAAATTACTTTAATCTGCAAAGAGCTGTCATAGTTAATGCCTGTTTCATACAGCTGGAATATGATTACTGTTTTCTGACCTTACCATCATTGTGGGTAGCTCACTGAAACATCTGCTCTACAAGTTTCAGTCATCCAAAGGACGTAGCAGATGGTAAAGTGATATTTTTTTCCCCTGAGGAATACTGTTGAGAAGACATTAGAAGGAGAGGCACAGCCAAAGAGCTGTGGAGATGGAGGCTGTACTCAGCCCCAGTCTGAGCTCTGACCATGGTGAGAGCAAGAAGCAAGTTTAACTCCTGGGCTGTTAGAGCTTGAAGATGGTATTTTTCTTGGAAATTAGCAGCTGAGTAATCCAATCAGCAAGAGTTTTTTTCTTAAAAAAAACAAACCCAAAAAACTCTTCCCAAACCTAAAAAAAAAAAACTAAATAAAAAATCTACATGTTGTCTTACCCCTCCTCTGCAGCTTGTCTTGTGGCTGTTGACTGAAAAGCTGACAACAGAGGTATCAAGCCCTCCTGTCTCCTGATGCTGCTGCTGTGCCTTTGCCACAGAGAGGTCGAGCACTTGCTGATGGGATGTTGCACCAAAGCACAAGCGGTGCTCGTTTCAGTGCATGTCAGTGGAGATTACAGAGGATGGTTTGGGAATCTAGTCAGAAAAATGCCCTAGGACAACGTGGGGAACCGGAAGGAGGAACTGGACCCACAGAAGACTTCAGACTGAAGACCACCGTGGGCCTGCTATCCAACTCCCTCTCCTGGTATTTGGCTAAATGTGAACTGGGGAAATTGCTCTAATGAAGGCCAGCTAGAGGAGAACTGGATATTTCAGATGCTACAGAGTTTTAGGGTAGAGAATGATCTCAGGTTCAAATTGAGATCAAATCCCAAGGCAAAATAACTGTGGGTTTCTGAGTGTAGCGTTTTTAATTAATCCTAAATCTTGCTTTGATCCTTCTAATGATCTCTGAATGCCTTAAGAAAAAATACTAACTCACTGTTTGTCACTTAACTGGGCACTTGCACCACAAAACATGAGTAGTTGGTGACATTGGAAAGCAAATAATTTTGAAAGGTCAACTATCATATTGTCTGTACTGTACTGCTGTGTAGTGGGCACTGTTGTAATCCACCTGTGCTTTTAATGAAGCTTAAGTCAAAAAAAAATACTTACAAAGAACATGAGGGTGAAACGATGCCCATTTTGAGAAGACTACTGGTACTTAATTTTGTCTGTCAAGTGCCAAAGAGGCCATGGATGTATATTACTGTCATTTCAAAGAGACATCAGGCCTTTGCAAGAAAAAATAAACTAATTATTCAGGGGTGTCACGGTGGGAAGCCCCTGATGTAGGTGCAACAGGGGAATGTGGCTATTCCTTGTGCCTCCTAGGAGAGTGTTGTTCCACGATGCCAGCCTGGGCCCATGAAAAAGGGAGGTGGGAGGTGAGGGCTATCTGTGCCCAGTGATTTTCAAGGCACTCACCCACTTGTGTGATCAGTGACAGGCACAGAGACTGCAAACAGAAAGGCTTTGGATCAGATCTGTCCCCTAAGTTGCTTAGTGAGGTGTTTTTGTCTCTTCTTAAAAGTAATGATAATAATACTGCTAGGTTTTGATCTTGGTTGTTTTTTAGGTTTTTCTTTTTCTTTTTCTTTTTCTTTTT
>NW_010180524.1:0-13856 GCF_000695765.1 Mesitornis unicolor | reverse complement strand
ATTCTGTGATTCTGTGAGGCCTTCAAACAAAATTTTAGGGACATGCCTTAGGTAAAGCAGAGATGCAAGATTCTTTGCCAGGCTCACAGGAAGTCAGCTTCTAACATTCAGAGCTTTCTGTGCTTTTCTCTGCAAATTTGATATGCTTTTTCCATATATTGTCTGTATTCTAATCTCAAATGTTTTTCTGTGACTCGGTAACACAGGATGATTGATTTCTTTTCTGCAAGAAGAAAAATCTGAGTTGCTTTAATTCTTGTGCTAGAATGAGAATGAGGTCTGGATTATTTTTTGTATTTGCTGGATTCCTTTTGGGTTTTTTCCCCACACTCATTTTGAACTGCTCATATGGTTCAAAACAGGACACAGATACTAGGTGTCTAATAGCCACTTTATTAGCACTGTTTGTACATTCTTCAGTGTTGAATTCTCCTTTTTGTATATCCAAAGAGTTAATCAGATCTTTAACAATGGCAAGCTTGTGTACAGGTGTGCTTGTTGATGACCCTTAAATCCTGTTTTCTCAGAAAGGAACTTTGTGATAGCTTGAATGTTTTCTTCACATACATCTTGCACTGAATTATTCTATATTAAAACTTAACGGCATGCAGGCAATCTGATCACTCTTTAATGGTTCTTTTAATTGCTTATTATCCTTTAAAACTTTTGTGGATGTGGCAGAGTTGCTGGTAATTATATTGTAATCTGAGTTACTGGTGAAAATAAAGAAGCGCATTTGTCAAAATATGGACCTCATAAGGGTCTGTTGATGGTTCCTTATCAGAAAATTTTAATTTGGTTTAACTTGAAATCCATTTTATCTCATGATCTGTTCATTCTATTTACAAGTTTTCCATAGTTAAGTAAAATGACCTGGAGACCAGAAAATAACAGAGGTGGCTTTATCAGTCAGGCTTGCAGTCTTAAAAAAAACCCCAACCCAAAACCAACAACAGAAACCCCTAAATTTGCTAGAAAAGATTTGAGCTCAGAGAACTCTGTGAAAAGCCTTTCATTATCTTTATGAATTCTACTGCTCTTAAGAGGAGTCCCCTAGATAGTCCCATTCAAGATTCATCAGGACTATCACTTATTGATTTCCTGTGGCTTATCCCAATTCATTTTGAGTACAAACAGGTATGGATATTATTCCCACTCACTGCAGGGTCGTACTGGAAGGTGAACATCTCAGAAAAACTTGAAGCCATAGAATGTTTCTGCCTTCACTGACTGTCTGAAATGTTCTTCTCAACAGGACAACACCCTGAAAGGAAGCTGAGAAGCCTGGTGATTGCCTGACACACACTTTGTGATCAAAGCAACTATGCTAAGGAATGCTTCCTAGAGAATCAGTGGATCCTATCATCTCTGTACTTTAGAAAGCAGAAGAAATCAGGAAGGTACTCATATCTGAGATTAAAAATAGAGGTTTAAACGGACATTAGGTCCTAGGAGGTAACTCTCAGTGGACTTTTTCTCCAAAGTCCCCCAGAGCCTTTGAGAGCTCAGGTCAAATGGAGTGGCCTTGCTGAGCAGCCTCCCCTCCCTTATGGAAATATGTGGTCTCTTAAAGGACTTGTGTGGGAAAAGCAATGGGTGCTTTCTCTGCATCCCCTACAACTGTGCCAGTAGAGGTGGATGAGTGTGCAAGGAAATCATACCATAACTAACTTCTATCTGAGGCAAGGGGGGAAAGTATGGAAGTGAGATGTAACTCATTCCCTAGGCTTTCCTGCTGCGATGGGGACTGTTAATTTGCCAACTCACTCAATATGCTGAGAGGAAACTCAGAATATCTCAAATAAGACAAAGGGATGCTGGTAATTTCTCCAAGATCTCAGTGTGAGAATTATAAATTTAATTTAAAATGCAACATGTGTTCCATTGTCCAAACGGAATAGATTATTTTAATGACAAGTAAGTTTTAATCCTTATTTATATAGGTTTCCGAAGTGAAGACAAAGAAAAGGCATAGTAGGTGAGAAGCATTGTTGCTATATGTTCAGAAATGAACTAGAAATAACACCCAAGTAAGAGAATTATTTATAGAAAGCAAAATCTCAAGAGAAATGCCAAGAGATGTCAAAACTGATTGAAACATGCAGCCTTGACAGCTCGGAAATTCATAGGCTGACTGCCTGCCAGAATTTGTGCATGATGCTTTATATTCTTCAACTGCTAGGTTTGGCTATCAGTATGGTATAAATGGGTGAAGAAAAACAAGAAACTATGAAGCATTTTTTAGCTTTAGTTTCCTCCCCCAGTCTTGCGTGAGGTATACTATTAACGATGTATACTATTAACCACTCTGATACAGTTGAAATGATAGAACTAATGCAGCTCACTGAAATAGCACTCTTTTAACTTAGTGGAAAAAAAACTATTTAAAATAGATTTCAAAAAGATTAAATTAGACAAGCTTCCTATGCAAAGTTGATTCTTGATTATGATGCTGAATAAGGATTACATTCTGATCATTTGAACACTTCTCACAACAAAAAAAATTATACAGAGAAGCAGCACCAGGTGGGAATGATGTACAATGAGCTGTATTCTCCTGTCAGAATACATGAGTGCTATGTCTTTGCACTGAAATCTTTGAAGTTAAACTATTATAAAAAATGTATACTAAAAGAGAATGATATCCTGTAGGTTTTCCATTATAAACAGGTTAATTGGAGTTCTGTAACAGTGGTCACATAGCATCAGCGTAACTGAGGAATATTATATAAGCAAGCCTTGCAACACAGCTGAAAATATAACTATTACTGTATTATTAGGTCTTTACCTTATTATTCTTCTTTCACAGAAAGGCAAATTGAACTGTACAATAGTTAACTGACCTATTTAAAGTTGCACGGTATCTTCAGATGTACATCTGAAACTAGATTTCAGATCATCTAACCCTGATGTCTGCATAAAGACCAGTAAAATCACTTTCTTTTCCACAAAAAGAAAAATAAATAGAATTTGCACAATGACATCTTTCGTAGATCCATATCAAGAGTTTGTCAGATGTAACACTGGAGGGATTCTCTGTTCCTCAGGACCTATTATAATCCAAATCATCCTAGAGACTTAAACGAAAGCAAGATATTGTGTCTTCTTGTCTTTGTTCTTGTTGCCTTGTTCTTGTTGTCCTGTAAAGTTTCAAAGAAAACTATCTTAAATAAAAATTTAAAAAAACTACCATTATTCTACAGTTTTAATTTACTTGTAAAGCTTTTGTACAGATACACTGAAATAAGCACAGAAATATGTAAGGAAGTATTAATCTGATTACTTTACTATACATTTCAGACTGTTATTTTCAAAGAATATCAGTTATCTATTCATAACCACTTCTTGGAGTGGAAAAGTACATTCTTATAATAAAAGCCACTTTAGAAGTAATACATTAAAATTGCAAAAGAGATTTTTCCACTGATTTGGTGCAAACAGAAGATAAATAAAACACTTCAATATTTCAATAATGACCAGAAATAGCTTTCCAGTTTCAAGACATAGATACGTAATTAATTTTATCTTTTTTTAATTATGTTTCATAGCATAGCATAACCTTCTGCTGACAGACTACTCAAGGCTTATGTCAGCCAGAATAATAGGTTGCACATGTTATTGATTTAACTATCACTTCTAGGAAGTGATCATATGGTTTTATTAGACTGTTTTTAACAGTTCCTTTTGGACAAGCTAATTCTACAGATCTAAACAAGTATAGATCACGTTCTCTTGCGATGTGCAATCATTATACCTTCCTTTTAAACATCTATGATAATCAATTAAAATTACTGAGCATTCAAGGAGATGTTCAGATACGTTGTTGGATGCATTAAAATTAGAAGGATGTAAGTTAAGAGAAAGTGTGCATTTGAGACAGGTTTACACAGAGTCATTTTAACTGAGACATGATCCCTTACAGTTTATCTGTAGAGTTTTTGCCTACAGATCATAAGGATTTTGTTTCACCATTTCAGTTTCAATATATGCCCAGTAATTAAGGAACTCCACCAGGTTCTTCAGTGTAGGAGCACCATCAGACCTCCCATAGAATAACATTCTTTTAAATTTGGTTGAAACTGTATTAGTTAATGTGTAGAAATCCTTTCTTTAATATTCAAATCCTAAATCAGTGCTCAGCAAGTTAGAAATAGTGAGTCTTTTCTTTCAGTGTTGGTGTGTACTTGCATTTTCTCTCTTCCCTCTGCTTTTAAACTTTCCCAGCTGTCTGCTTCTGAATAGGCATTTCGATTTCTATATTATGGATTTGTGGTCCTTACCTCTAGGTTCATATGCACACATTTACATCCTGCACCATTTCCTACGTGCCCACAATGTCATTCTGCTATACATAGGTGGTCACTAAACTGTAAGGGATAGTACTTAGTAAATAAATTTTGCTTTACTGAGGTGAACAGAAGCCTGCTAAATTATGTGAACTGGAGCTTTTACACTGAAAATGTGAAGCCTCGGCCTGCAGTACTGAACTGTTCAGTACACTGAGCCTCAGGAAAGTTTTGGTAGTACTTCAAGCTTAGTTATGTGAATGGTCAGGTTTATACCTCTATTTACATGCTAGAAGATGGAAATGGCTGTTTCTTTTGGACACCAACACCCTCACATACAAGAGATCATGAATCCGCAGCAATGGCATCATGCTTTTAAAAACTCCCCTTCCCTAAATTTAGCATTTTTTCTTTCAGAAGGTTCATGTCACCTGTTTTTCTCATTTGAAACTTCTGGGAATTTTTGACAGGTGAGGAAAAGGTGAATACTTTTACATGTTTCCTGTGTTTAATTTTCTTCATCATCTTTCTTTTCCTTAACAGAGTTGAGTAATTAATGGAGTTTCTGCCACCTAACTTTGTAGTACAAACTGGTGAATCATCACAGATCTTTCAGTGTTACCTTCAGGGAAACAGGGAACTACCTTCAAAAATCTCCTATTATAGGTAAGTAATTTGATTTATCTTCCCCATAAATCATTCTTTTTTAGAATATAAAATTAAAGAGATTTCTTGACATTTACCTACCCTTACCTAGAAAGAAAACAAAACTGAAAGACACTTCTTTTATGTTTGCTGTACTAATACTTTGCATGTCTTTTCAAAGTTAGATGTGTACAAGCTTTACCTTAGTTTAAAATAAAAATAATAAAAATAAGATAAAGAAAACACAAAGCTTTCCTGTGAGCACTCTGGGACTGAATTTCCTTCTTTGCACCTAGGCTGAGATGCTGATGAAATGTCAAGTAGATGGTATCTGCCTCATCTTCTGAATATAAAGTACTTGACAATCTGAATCTTCTCATGCGATAGTAAGTAGGCCTATTTTGAACCACACTTTCCATAAAGTTCAGGAAGATCTGAACTTATTTTACTTGTAGAACTCAACAAGAATCATATGGAAATATTTGAATTTTCTTCCAACTAATTATTGCATCATTTGAGTGGTCAGTCTCACCAAAGTTATTGACAAAACTCCATTGATGTAAAAAAAACCTTTACAACTTTACATCGCATTATTTGTCTATCTATATTTACTGCTTGTTCCTGTTTTATGGTAGTATTAATATTATACGAAAGAGATACACAGTAGTCAAATCAGCAGAATTTTTCTACCTTGTTAGCTTCAGCAGAATAAGTACAAATGTATTGGGAATAAATGCACCTAATAGTAAAGATTGTATTCAACTCAGTGTAACATGTCCTGTCTCTTATAAACATCCTAAAAGTTCACTGGAGTATCTTATTGTTTGATCCTTGTAGCAGACTTTGAGGTATCTTAATTGGTTTAGAAGAATGAAAACCTACATGCATGTATATACTCTTTTTAGTTATCAGACCTACTGTGCGCATATAAGATATAGTTACATTTATATAAACTAATTCAGTCTCAATTGTCTTATTAAACTCACTTGCTTTCCATGATAGGCAAATATAGGCAGCCTTTCTGATATTTTGGCTTCCCTCTTTAAAAAGTGTTTTGAAAATACCTTTTGTATATGGTATTCCAAGCTTTGTAAAGAGGTCAATTTTCTTAGCTATTTTGTTAAAAATAAATCAAAACTAATACTGAACTCAGAGCACTAAAATAGGTCCATGTGCGTGACAACTGGAAGGATAGCAAAGATCTGTGAAATGCATCAGTGGCAGTAATTGCTGTTTAACTTATTTTGCTTCTTGCTAGTTAGTGGGATTGTCTCCTAGAACTGTAAAAATATTATGATAACTAGACAATGTAAACATTGTGCTACAAATGTGCTGTTTACTTTTTCTCTACTTATTTGATAGATATAATACATTTGAAAGAAGTCAGAACATGTTGCTTATACAATTACACTTATTTTAATAACATGCACTGCTATTTTAGGTCTGTTCAGTACAAAATCAGATTTAAAATATAGATATTTTTAAGCTCAATAATAGGCAAGTTAAATCTTGCAGGATCAGTTCATTGCTGTGAAGAAAATAGAGGAATGGTATTTAAACTTATGTTTGGGGTCATGTTGAGTGGCAAGTTAGTGCCTTCCTGCTTGCCTCTATTCTTCTTAGGTACTTGTTAAGTCAAAGATGATACGCACTAGGTATACAGTAGACAAAATCTATTTGTTCTTACTTCAGCAAGGCGTGTGTATAATACTGTATTTCGTTTTTGCATAGTATGTCTTAGATTGTTTTTGCTGCCTTCTAGAAAAAGATTAAAAATAAAGGAATGAGCTGTTAAAGAAATAACTGGTTATTCATATGTTTAGAGAAATATACTGTACAAGTTCATATAAATACAACTGAAAGACATACTGAAGACTGGAAGAACTGACCGTGGTTATTTTGTGTGCAGTTACAGTTCACTACTAGAGCTTTATCTTCCACTCACAGTAAGAAGGCAGTGTAGTTTGTTTCTACAAAGCTTTAAACTACCTTCTCACAATAATATTTGGAGTAAAAAAAACTTACGTTATGCAGAAAACTTGCATTGATCCTAAGACAGTGAGAGAGTTGTCTCTTAAGTTTCTGAATACACTGTATGTGATCGATACTTGAATGATATTCCTTTGAGAAGTCAGTAATTTCATTTTACTGAGTCTCATTGCATTTTTATGTTACTATCTGCCCTCCTAGCACACAGTATTGCTACTGTGTTGGTTCTGAACTTTCTGTATCTTTCAGTTACTGTTAAATCTGGCAAATTCTTCTTCCTTTTGTTAAATAAAACCTTGTAGTTACAGCAATCTATGATTAATCCCATATATAATGTTTAGCTTTTGTAAGTCCTTCAAAACCGAGGGATTTTTATGGAAAAGAAAAAATATTTTCCCTATTTTTATTTCAACTAAATTTATTTTGCCAACCAAGAGATTATGACAGCCCAGTTTAAATGGCAGATCCTTTGCTTCATTGTGACAGCAAACTGGGTTAAAACTGCCTTAAATCTTGCCTGAGAGAAGGATCTCTGTGGGCACACAAACCTGATGCAGAAATCTGAAGGAACGCGAATGTCAAATTTCTGATAATTTTACTCTGTATCCTAGATTGGTCCTTTGGTATGCATCGAAACAGCACATACAGCACTCTCTCATGATGCTGAGCAATGCTCAGGTTAAATATGAGAATGAAAAAAACAGCTGGTGGTTTACCTTTGCCCAGGTCTCTTATTCCTGAACTAGGTGAAGTTCTCATTCAGCACAGCAGCAAACACAGGGTTTGCTTGCTCTGTCTTCCACTGTCTCCAGGTGTGCCTGGGGCATCACTGCTCCTGGAGACATGTCAGCACCCAGGTGAGTCAGTTTTCCTTCAGCTTGGCACTACTGCTGTCACAGCTTGATGTGGCTCCATGGTTAGGGGACAGAAATAGTGTGGGTCCCACCAGCTGGAACAGTGAGCATTTCACCTTTATTTGTGTTGTCTGAAAATTTTAGCTCCTTGCAGATTGCTGCCCTGTGTTTTCTTGACTAGCAATTCTCCTGCCTTCAAATGAACCACTGACCAAACTAAAGTGGGTCCTAATTACCTGGATCCCTTTTTTTCTCTGATAGAATTTAATGGGTATGAAGTGTTACTATTGATTTCCATGGGAACAGGAAAGGGCTTGTGTTATCCAATGCGTACTGAAAATCCTGTGACAGTTACTGGAAGGCAAAAAGACACACTAACACTCGTTTCATTGCAGGATGAAAATTGTGTATTAGAACAATTATGCCTCAGGGTGAATGTGTAAGTATAATGATACTGGAACTTGGCTTCTTTTCAAAATATACAGGTCTGTGACAGCTTGGTATTGAGAAGGTAGGGATTCACATATGTAATAATAGAAGCTGAGCAAAAATGTCAAGGTACGACAGAGGGCAAACCTAAGTTACTTCCAATAAGAAAAAAAAATGTTCATATTCAAAAGAATAATCATTGACTCTCTTTCTAGGAATGCATTTATGTCATTAAAATATCATTTATGTATTAGACATAATTATAAGTTTGATGGAATAATTTTTTAAAAGGTGCAAGTATATAAAGAAGCCTTCCACTCTGCACATTTACCATGCACAGAAACAGCCTATAGTGCAGAGAGTAGGAGTTAATGGTCAGTTTTCTCGCTGGAAGAAAATCACCATGGAGTCTCACAGGGATCTATTCAGCAGTGATCTGAAAAAGAGAATGAACAGTGAAGTGACACAGTCCGCTAAGTTATTTGGGGTAATGAAGGCAAGGGTAGTGACAAAAAAGATGTTGCTCTTAGGGACTGGGTGGTAAAATAGCAGATCAACTTCCATGTAGTGTGGTAAATGTAGGAAGCAAAATGTATTTTAACGTACATGATGGTAGGTAGTGAATTAACCCTTACTCTGAGGATCTTGTTACTGAGTAATGTAAGGAAGTGTTTTATGAAATTTAGCTTAATTTTCCTCTGTGGTCTAAACCCCCAAATATTTTTAGAAAAAAAGAAACTAAAACAGAGAGCATTGTGAGCCATTATACACACAGCTGCCATGCGACATCAGTTTGGACACTGGGTGCAGATCCACTCCACTCTCTCAAACCAGTACAGTAAAATGTGATCCTATAGGGATAGAATAGAATCATAGAATGGATAAAATAATAAAACTCAACAAGACACAATGAAAGGTGACCAGGATAAGGAGAAGTTGGGACAGATTTTGGGCAAGTATTTGGGAAAATTCAGCCATGAACAATAAGGCAAAGGAGGTAGGAATAAATTATATCAACAGTAAGGTGCCTGCAGTCCTATACTCTTCCAGGGTTATCTATAACTGACCAGTCAAAACCATACTGGTTTCTAGATCACACTAAATTAGTTTGCTTTTTAGTTTACACCACTATCGCTATTACTTATGAAAGGTATGTACCTGCTTACCATACTGAAGAAGTATTATGTTTCTTTTCATGAAAGAAAATAACCTTTTTATTTGTACAAACATCATCTTTAGATACACTTGCATAGCTTCTACTGGAGTTACTGGACATCCTTCAAATTCTAGTGAGATGATAAACAATTGGACACTGGATTGAATAACAGAGGAATTCAAATAAATCCTTAAGTTGTGAGTAAATAGCTTAGCACCCCTTTGGGCCTCAAATCTTGCATCCTGGTAAGTCAATTATATGTAACAGTTACATTTACTACCTCTGCTGTGATCCAATTTACAAATGAACTATACCACTCTGTCATGTCCATTTATTTCCTATTTAACTCCTTCCTTTCTAGCATTTTCAAACCATTCTGTTCTTTTATTATAGTTTAATCTAGGACAAATTGAAATAGAAACACAGGACTAAATTACAAAAATATTTTTACTTTATCTAAGTCATTAAGCATCTTTTATCTTCTTTTTTTTAACCAGATTACTAATACTGCCTGTTACATTTTGCGTTTTAAAACAACATGGAATGTGTGCAAGCCTTGGAGATACATGGGTTTGTTGCTGCTCTCAGGCTTACAGAGTACTCTTAATCTCCAGTCAAAGAAATCAGCCGTTTAATTATCAAGTGTCAAAATTTATTTTAAGGACTGGTTCAAATGGTGCTCATTCAAAAATGAACAGTACTGCTCTGGTTTTCATCATGCTTGGTTTGGAGAATCTCTGAAGTAGGTGTGGTAAAAACTAGCCTTAGAAGGATATACTTAGCTTGCTTTGGCAGTGATTGCTTGTGAAAATCTCATTTAAGTCCGTGTCAGTAATTTGTTTTGTCATAATGGAGATTTTGTTTCATGCATTCTCTTATTCAGTTACCAGGATATTATTCTTTTTTGCTTTGATAACAGATTTTGAATGCATAGCATCATTTCTAAAGGGGCACCATGCGTTGTACTTACTGTGCCCCTTAGGTAATGCGATGGTTGTACTAAACCATTGTACCTGTCTATTGCAAGACAGATTGTTATAGCTGTTACATTTTGTGAAAGGCCGGTTATGGTTTGTACAGCAGTGATCTAGCCAGAAGTTCTGTTCTGCTCCAGCAGAGAATCAGATCTGGAGGAGTTTGGGATTCTCTGATCTTTTCCACATATGAAAGGAATATTTAAAAGTATAATGTCTTCGATAGTCTTTTTTCATCAATATGGGGGAAAAATAGTAACAGCATTAAATGAATTACTATGTAGAAAATTGCCTAAGGACTTAGGCCTCAAATGGTTTGAATTTCAATATAAAATTAGAAATAGCTGCTTTTCACTTATCACAGCAATTTTTCCCTTCAGCTTTTCAATTCTGCCTCTGCATGTTGTGTAGCTTCCAATGTACTGATATCCTGAGCATGCAAACAAGCTCTTCTGGATATTTTTAATCCAAATTTTTGTGAATACTCTTTTGAAGTTACCTGTTTACACACCAACCTTTTTCCAGCTGTCTGTTCAAGTCAGCCACTCTTTAATTGAACAAGTGGGGAAATTGCTGTTTATTCATATTAGATCTATTAATACTGCTTTTATTCAGTAACATTGCCTGCTTAAACATAACATTTGTTAGCATGAAACCTTACAATGAATAAGATATTAATTGTCTGAGCAGCAGAGTGAGGGACACTTTTGTAGGTTTAGCTAATAATTTATATGTTTATGAAAACTCAAAAGTATCAGTGTGTAACAACTACAGATGCTTGAATCATTGTTAATTAATAAACCCAGTTACCCCAGTCTGACTATTTCTTTAACAATTCAAGTGACTTGAATAAAGTCTGCCACTAAGGGTAAGCACAATCACCTTTAATTTGGTGTTGAATTCACTAATGGATTCTGCAATATCTTAAAATCATCTTGAGAATGCTAGAAACATTTTCCACTTCCAATGAAAACCTTCTAAATGAGCCACATTAAATATTGTAACACACCTGGTTTGAGCTCAGGTCCTCAATGCTTTTGTTTTTCCTTGAGCAACTTTAAAAAGTCCAAATAGGGAGAATTTAGTCTACTTCATTCTGATAAACCACTGCATTGTGAACCTTTGCTTTACCTATCAGGAACTGCTGCCTCTTTAGTTCACACTTACTTCTCCAGCTTACTTTTTAATCATTCGTAGTTTGAATAATTTGTAGTTTTGCTCAGGGAAGTGGAATCTCCCAATCACATATAATTTCACATGTATTTTTAAAGCTTCTGAATATTCAAAATAGCTGTTTCCAGCTCAATATGATATTTAGCAATACAAGCTTTATTAAATATTCCAATTTAATTCCATGCTGAATACTAGAAGAATCTTGGATTTATTTTCCTTTTAAATCTTCCTTCAGAAACAGACTTCAGGCTCTTCTGCCTTCACAGATAAGAGTAGGCCAAGTTGTATAAAGCTGGTAGCAAATGTTTGAGGACAAGGACATAAGTAAAATACAATTCAACAGTCCCCTCTCCTGTAAGCACCTGATCAGCTACAACTACTACAGCTTGGATAGATTCCAAGGATCATTACTTACAATAAACAGCTGCCCTTATACAGCAAAACTGACGTACAACCTCTGTACAGTGTCAGAACTTGAACTGTGCAAGCATCACACATGAGGTGAAATGCTTTATTTTCAATTCCAGAATGTGTGTGTCTTTTAAATAAGGTACAGATTAAAATGTGACATTGAAAGCATGAAGGCCAAATAATTTCACCATATGTGCAATTACTAAGAACTTCAGAATATTACTTTCCAGTCTTGCCTGAGAAAACAGGGAGAGATGCTCCAGTATAGCAGAAGTGTATTCAAAGTGACCCCTATGCTTCCCAGGCTGATGAAAGAGAAATGAAGGTCAGTGCTT
The DNA here is from genome assembly GCF_000695765.1 of Mesitornis unicolor. NCBI lineage: Eukaryota > Metazoa > Chordata > Aves > Mesitornithiformes > Mesitornithidae > Mesitornis > Mesitornis unicolor. Next base: position 1,604 of record NW_010180524.1, on the reverse strand, counting down.
ATGCCAGGGATGGCCTCTTGGAGACAATATAGTAGTTTATTATAGGTGAAAAACACACTGATTTGACCAAGATCATGCAAAACAAGTAATTTTATTTTTTTAATAAAAGTTTTTATTTACTATGGTACATAGCACATGATTTAAATCTTTTTTTTCAGTCTTGTGCAAAGCATGTTTCTTAGACTATTTTCTATTGTAATACACTTATTTGTAGAAGTTACTGTAAGAAAGAAATGTCCTTGTCTCTTTCATTTTTCACAGAAAGATCATATTCACTGAAAAAAGAAGTCCTTGGATGTATTAAAAAAGATTTTTTTTTCCTCAAAAATTTAGAGACTAAGGTAAACCTTCCACTCCTACTCTTTTACGTCATTAATAATAGTTGATTAGGGGGAAAAAAGTGAAGACCTTTATTTTGTAGTTCTGCAGCTCTCAGATTGTGCTTTGTGGAGTCCCAAATGCCTACTGACCTCTTATTTCTCGTCAACAGGCTGAGTTTGCGTACGTTGTATTGGTTCATGAGCTTGCATAAATTGCACTGCATTGTGGAATGATATGAGAGTGTACTTTTTTAGGAACTCTGAAATAACAGAAGCATATGTGGCCCTTTAACCACAGAGCAAGCACTTGAACAAAGAAACTATGCAGTTTTCAGTTTACTGAGTCAGCACTATGTGAATTTCAGTTTCTTGTTTCTTATACAAGTCTTTAACTTACGAGTTATATGTGTAGCTCATGAAATTAAATTATAGTGAGATGTGGTTAGAAATAATTTGTTCATCCCTACACACATATTTGCTAAACCTGAGGACGAAGCAACTTTGAATCAATGTCGTGTCCGTGATAAGCGGTAACTGTAGGAACTGAATGTGAAATCATGTCATTTGCTGGAGCTACGCCCGAGGTTGCCACCTGACTTTCCACATGCTGCTTTGAGGTAGGCATGAAGACTTCCCTCCATGAGCAACTTAAGATCCTCTCCCCAGATATTATTGTGTGTTATTACCCTGTGTCACAGCAGCATCAGTGCTGTCAAAGAGCTTGTGTGCTGGAAGAGCAGTCATGGGGGTCTCCTGGTTCCCTACTCTGCTTCAGTCCAGAAATCCTTTGACATTACTAGGACATGAGGACGCTGCTGACTCACAGTAATTGTCACCTTGACATTATCAATAAAGAGCCCATGACTTTGATGATTTGATGTTTTCTTTAGAATTTCATTAAAGACTACGTAAGCTGGGATCCCTAACATATTATTTATGGGGAAAATCACTTTATTTTCTTGAGTTTCTCCTGTGCTAGAATGCTTTCCATATCATAACTAAAACTTTGACACAGATTCCTTTTACAAGATGTTTAACAATAACATAAGCTTCAGCTGAGCCCTTTCATGGCAGATATAAGGTGTTATACATAATCTTCTTAGGAGCTTTGCATGCACTGCCTTATTCAGGCAGAATAATAATAAAGTTGTGTTGACTTACTTGCCAAGAAAAAAAAGTTACTACAGCAAATTAAATATTCTCCTAAACAAGAATTTCATTAATGAAACAAGATATAGGAGTTACTGTTGATCAATTAAATCACACAGAATCACAGAATCACAG
>NW_010180523.1:0-14035 GCF_000695765.1 Mesitornis unicolor | reverse complement strand
TCTATTTAGCTCAAACCAGGACACAAATGAGGAAAGAAATTGACCTCTAGCATACTGTCTAGAAAGCAGCACAATGAGGACCTGCAGATTTGTAGCCTTTTAAAGCTTTTGCAGGGTCAAAACAGAACTCATAAGCTGTTTCTTCAACAAAAGAGAAAGAAAGAGCATTTGCTATCAAAAATATTTTGTGAAGCCATAATGTCCAGCCGCAAATGAGCTCTGCAGGGATTTAATTCCTTACCAGGCTGGATACTTGCAACTATTTCACTTTATACGGGCTTGAGAGTAGGCTGTCATCATAAGCAATCTGTCAAGGAATTTAGTACCAATTTTTTCTTCTCTGTTGCACTAGTGGAAAATTTTATATCCTGACTGTTTTAAAGGAAATTTGGATTATTTTTGCTAAATAAATTATTTCCAAAAAGGAGTGAGGATGTGGCTAATTGTCTTGCAAAATGACAGCTTCTACCAGAAGCTCCTGCAGCTTTCCAAACAAATACTTTCCAAATAAGAAGTGACAAATACTCAGCTTGTGGAGATATCTTTCTTTATTTACAAAGGCTTGAAATGTCTTTGGGTTACATGCTCCAAACAATTCTATTTCTGGTCTTGGCCATTTTATGAACCTGTACCAAACTGTGGAGGGATACCTCACAAAGTGTGTACTAGTGTAATTTTAAGATATCTGCACAAGCCAGTGAAATGGCATAAAAACCTTTTACACAGTTGACCTGCAAAAAAAATGAGCATGTTACAAGCTGTGGATGCATGTGGCAGCATGAATCTCAGTCAATACAAAAAGCTGGAGAGTACCTAATGAGCTGTGCAAGAAAACTCGAGGGGATCTGTTAACTAACACAACATCAGCCGTGACTTAGAGTCAGGGCTGACAGAAACAAGTCCGTGGTTGGTGACCAGCTGATGACTGCTGCAGCCTTGGCTTCACCAGCATTTCTGAGCCCGAGGTCAGGGTGGAAGGTAAGGAGCAGAGAGATGCCAGGTTTGCACAGCTGACACAGCACTGCTCCATTTCTTCCGATGAGCAGGGAGGATGTGTCGAAACAGGAGCCCCAGAGCCTGCCAGCCTCAAACTTGTGACACTCTCTCAAGCTTAATAGGCACTTCATTTCATCCTTGACATGATTGTAAGAGACCTCAAGCAGAGTTTTAATTTTATCTTCTGCCTGCTGGCCACTTAGGATATTTAATCCTCCTTGCAGCTCCTAGTGCAGCTGATTAAACCAGATCACAGTACCAAGCAAAATGTTTCTTTTCAGGCAGAATGTGTAGAACATTTCTTTATCCATGTTTTTAATTTTGCACCAAAAAAAACCTGTGAGACTGAAAGTCTTTGTAATTAAATAAAGATACAAAATCTATGAGCAAAGTGACAGATTATGGAAGTCTGAAATATGCTCATCTGCTCTGAATTTTGCTAAGCCTTGGCTCTGGCAAAGCTGTTGAGTTGGACAGAGCAGTCTAGAAAGCAGGAAATTAAATAGAATTTGAGTTAATTTTATTTCCTCATCTGCAGCAGATGTTCAGGTACTCATGCAGAGATTCAAAGAAGCTCATCACAGAAGCCTGCTCTTTGCAATAGCAGCTGAAGGTGATGCTATGTATCTAAACAACAAGATTCAAAAGATTCAAAGGAACAGAGTAACTAAGTCATTCTCTCTTGATTAGTGAAACATGACTGTCACCCCTGTATTGTATCTCCACCTATCTCAGTCTCATTTAATCTCCTTGATACTCGTAACTAGAAGAGAGGAACATACTTCTTTCTGAAACTATTTGCTCACCTTAGTATATGACTACAAAAATATCCATAAAGAACAAAGGAAAAGATTTGCATTGAGATATTACTTAACAGAAGTTATATCTTATGATATCGGTGGAAAGAGGAGCAATTTTACTTCAGAGATTACCCTATTCACTGTACCCTAGTGCAGCTACCAAAACACAGTAAGGATATCTATTATGTATTATCTATCTATTATCTATGGTTCTATGAGACTTAAAATTATAGGTGTAAATGTAAATTTACATGGTAAATAAAAGTGGTGCATCTGTATATGCTTTTTCTTTTTTTTGTTCTCTGAGGCAGTCTTTTAATACATTACACTGAGAAAATTTAGCTCTGAAAAAAAGCTAAAATTATTTACCTAAAGCAAACCAGAAATATCATCTGTTGCTTTTGTTTCCTTTTCCTACTATAAAAACATTTACAGAAAATTCTGCTATCTGATCTACCTGGGACAAGTGAATGCTGTTGGAAGTTCAGCATATTCAGGAGGATCAGTCAGTCAAAACTGGCTAAAACACCTCAAGGGAGAACCCCAACCACAAACAGCAATTGCAGAGTTTTTCTGGTTGGTTATTTTCATTGCTACTCAACCTATTACAGAAGATCATGTTTAAAAAGACTGCTTGGGTCATTCAGCCTGTCCTCTGCTTCCTAAACTTCTCCCTACATCATTCTCACTAACCCCTTGTTAACTAACCCAAGTACCTTCCCTGACGGTGCTGCAGAAGGGGCAATGTGTGTCCCACACCATACCAGTGAGCCTATAAGCCCCTCTCAGAGGTATAGTCAAAATGAAAATAGGACAGATCTTTGCCATGGGTCTCTGCAGTTTGATGCCATCACACCCTGAGAGGTGATGCTCAGGCCCTTGTGTCCTTCACCTTCTGCCCAGGTGGGCAGAAGATTCTCAGATCACAGCAACTGCCTTTTCCAAGTCAATCTACACGTTTCTTCATTCACTAGCATTAGATCATAGAGGAACAAACTGAGAGGTTTGTCCCAACCAGGAGGTTTCATGTCCAGTACATTACACACATGTTGATATAGGAGATTTATACCACCAAAAAAGCAGTTTCCCTTTCAGTACAAACTACACCGTTTGTTTGCCTAGGTGAAGGGACTAAGTATCATTACCTAGAAACTTATTTAGATAATTTTAGAGATAGTTCAAATACCTGTCAGGCTTTAGTTTGCTCTTGTTCACTTTCTAGAGGTAAAATCAGAGGAACTGAGCTAGCTGAAGTTATGGAAGAAAAGACACAGAAATTAGTACTACACATTTTTTAAAACAGACTCAACACTTACATGTCTTGCAAAAGTTTTCTTTGCCCTCAAACAGAATGAAGTTACAACTTCGTAATAGTTAATGATTGCTGTTTAATACAAAATTATGTGGGGGAGACCTCCAGAGGTTGTCTAGTGCATGCCTAGGCAAAATTAACAGTACTCAATGTTTCTAACCCATGTTTGCATTTAAAGGTTGCGGTGTCCAATATCTTTTTAGTAAACAGGTCCACTGCTTAACAAGGCTAATTAGAGATTTTTTTTCCTGATGTACAGTCAGAAACCCCCTTCCTACCATTTAAAAATCATCCTCTTCATACCAACATACATGGAAACCAGTAATTCTTTTTTTCTTTGTAGCTTCTTTTGCATATTTAAGGAGTGTTACCACATCACCATCTCTTCTTAGCTTTTTCAACACTTCCCTCACAGACCACATATTCTGTTCTTATTGCTCTATCCTTGATTCATTGCATGTATCTGCAACAAGTCACCACCTTTGGTATTTTTCAGGCAATGTATCCAATTTGCCAGTAATCCTGAATTCTAATTACTGCCCACCAAAACTCTTCCAGCTGCTTCCAGTTTACCATCTGCATGTGAAATAAATACACTCCTTAATATTGTTATTGATGGAAGTAGTGACTACCACTGGAAAATCCGTTTAGAATGTAATTTAAAATATTTTCTCACTTTGACCAAGAACTTTTGGATGCATTTTGTGATCACAGTTCCCCAGTACTTTTTTTCATTTCATGGTAATTTCATCAAGTCAGGTTTTGTCAAGGGGTTTTTAGGAGAACAGGATACTACAGAGTGCCAATGAGTTTACTGAAGTCAGCTTTCTTTTTCTCTGTCTGAAAAGCCTGCTATTCTTCATAGAAAGAAATTCAGTTGATGTGACTTTATTTTTCCAGATCTATTCTGGCTGTTATTTGTCATATAGCTATTTTCCAAGCTTTTTCATTATTTCTTCTGTAACCATTCTAGGCATTAAAATTGATCTGACTGGTCTGTAATTTCCTTTCTCTTTTTTACTACTCTTAAAGACAGGTAATATGTTTGCCCTTTCTGGAATGTCATCCTTGCTGTATAAGTTTGCAGAATAATAGTTAATGGTTCTGACATTGTTTCTGTTGGTTCTTGAAGAACTCCTGAAGAAGTTTCAAGTCCATTCAGTGTGGAGACACTAACCTATCCAAACATTCAAACATATTCTTTCCTCAGTCTGCTGTTCTGGGCTACCTGTCAGTGGTGTTAACGATCTCAACCATCTGACCAATGCACGCTCAATGTGATGGCTGTATACCAAACTCTTCCACCCACCACCACTCTTCTAATCTGTAATTAGCTGATTGGGTTTTTTTCTTATTTCTTGGTCATTTTCTTACTATTAGCGTACTGGTAAAATGTATTCTTGTTACTTTTTACAACCCTGCTACTTGTGTCTCAGTTCTTGCGATCTCGGTGCTGTGCATACAAGCTGTCAGCTCAACATTTTCTTCAGGTCCACTAAGCACTCATGATTTCGTGAAGTTGTTTCCTTTTCCTTCCTTTACACAGATACATTTCTTTCTTTTCTGAAGCTGCTAAGTCTAGTGATTTTTTTTTTCCTTGACCTTCCCTTGGCAGAAAGGTTATGACCTGACTTTTTAAAGCCTGTCTTTATTCTTTTGCCCCTTCTCTTTCCAAAGAATCTTGCCTTTCATCTTTAAATTCCCATTTAATTTTTACCTTTTATTCATAATTAAGTAGTTTTAATTGCTTTATTTTAAGTTTCCGTGTCAAGGAATTGCTTTCAGCACATTGCAAGAGTTTTGTCTATGGTTTGGTTACATCTACAGCTCAGCTGATATTTTGTGGGACTCCTACACCCTTTGATCTCATTAGACATTTCCTTGGGGGCAGCCAGGAATGACTCTTCAGCTGTTGTTTGGAGGTGCTCCTCTGGCCTGGCATAGCCTCTCTGATGATATCCATCCCCTGGTACCATCACAAGAACGTGTGCAGTCTGAGGAGTTTCTGTGTCTGAATAGAAGCATGAAAAATACTCCAAGTTTTCTCCTAGGAGTATGTGCTGTATCATCTCAAATATGCCCACTTCAAAACAAATTTGGCTTTTCATTGAGTCTGGAAGCCTCTCCACAGTACAAAGTAGAAGCAACCTGCATAGGCAGTGTGCTCCTTCACCAACAGATCTGCAACTTTTACCGCTTGAATAAATATTAGTTTTAGAAAAAGAAAGGATCAACTGCTTTACCTCTTTAAAATGCTCATCACAGCTGGCCCTTGTAAGGACTGTTGTCTCATTTTCTACTCCTTTTACTGTTAGCAGAGACTTTCACTGGTATTTGTTTATGTTTGTGTCTCCTCTTTCTCTATATATTCTTAACAGTAAAGCAATATATTTTCCTACTTTTATCAGCTCAGACTTCTTGAGCCAGCTATACTTCTGTATATCAATATTGCAGTCATGTGAGTTATTCTCTAAAGCCTCTGCTATGCCAATTAAGTAATAATTTTAATTTTGTGCTGAGATTTCTATGCCTGCTCTTCCTAGAGACAAGGTATCGAGCATGTGCATCAATAAAACCTTCTGTTCAGTTTTTCAATATTTTCTCTTCTCTATTTTTACTAAATTTTTTTCATTGCCCTTGTCTGGATACCAGTGTCTACACCATGCACCTGTTGGTTTGTTCTAGCCCTCTAAAGGCCTGTGAACTGCACCATAAATTCATAAAATTTATATTTAAAATTGAAGGTGGCAGTTACCATACATTTTAAAGATAAGTCAGACCAATAAGCTTTTTAGCATTTGCTATAAATAACAGAACACAGACTCATATAGAAACACCAGAGAATTTTGCTTATGCAAATTGACTGGCTGCATGTCTACTTTAATACAGCAGTCACTCAAAGTGTTAAATTCAGTTTCCTGAACAGAAAGCCACACTGTTGAGAGGTGGGGAGGACTTATGCTCAGTTTTTTATTTTTCTTACTGGCTTCCACAGTGCTAAATCAATTTATACCAGTTCATGTTTTCTTCCTAGGTTGCTGTTGCCTTCTTTGTATCCAATTTCCAGGCAGTCAGACATAATGCGTTCTTTAGCCAGCAATCTCTTTAGTGTCCACTAGTGCCTGAATAAAAGATGATGTCACAAGGTAGAACACTGTTGTAATTCCATTTCATTTCTTTTTGTTTAATTTTTGACAAGTAATGGTTTCTGATAAAGGCATCATTTCTGCACATTTTCCCTTTAGATTTTAGCTGTAAGATTTTCACTTGAAATAAGCCAGCATTACACCAAGGAAAAATCTATAAGTAGTAGTTACAAATGAAACTTGGAAAATGAGAGTAAACGTACAAAATACCTGGGCCCAAATTCTGCTCTCAGTTCTATTCAGTGAGACTGGAGCAGCACACACACACACACAAAAATTACAGCCACAGGTCATGTAACAAAAAAGGGTTATGTCAAATTAAAAAAGCTAACCAAAAAAGATGAACGGTTTGATGTTTCTGAAATGGTATCCAAAGTGTTATTGAAGCCATTGGGTTTGTAGGGGTGCTAAGAGAAGTGCAAGTCAGCCGTAATGTTGTACTGGTGGCACAGTAATGGCTGCACTGTCAATATTTATTGCATGAAAATACACTTTCAAGTTACTTTTACTTGTGTGTTATCTACATGGATTCCAACCACATCTTATAAGAGGTCTCCTGCGATTCAGCTTAGCAACTTTATCCTGGTCTTCTAACTCTTTGTCTTAAGACATCGTGCAAATTATAATAGTAACCCAAATTTCATAGAGCAAAATAATCTTCTTAGTTGATTCTCCACAGGGATTATTTATTCAGCTATCTTTTCCAGAAATAATGTAGGCAGTAATCTTTTTCCACTTCTCTTCCACCAAAAAAATTTAACAAGAGACACAGAGGTCAGCTGTGGTCCCAGAAAAATCCTTTTAAAGAATGCATATTATTTATTCAATTTTCAGGCTCAGTATACACATAAGGTATTCAAATTGTGCTATTTAATACTGATCAGTCACTTTTAGAAGGCTGTCTAATCTGTACAGTTATTAAGTATAATGGGATTTACTTCAACAAAGTCTAACATTAAGAAGAAACATGCGGTAAATCCTATTATAGCTACAGAGAGGGGTTGCATTTTCTTGTTTATTTTTTAATCTTCCTTTGGCAGGAACAAATTTTCAGGTGTTTGAGGTTTTTTTTCCTTGATTGTCATTTTTGCCACTTAAAAGGAGGGTGAAAGTTGAATATTTCTCTTTGAAGTGGGCAAACAGAAATCTCGTGAAGTTCAACAAAGGGAAGTACAAAGTCCTGTACCTGAGCAGGAAAAACCCCAGGCACCAGTACAGGCTGGGAGGCAACCAGCTGGGAAGCAGCTTTGCAGAGAAGGACCTGGGAGTCCTGGTGGACACACAGTTGAACATCAACCAGCATTGTATCCTTGTGGCAAAGAAGGCCAACAGCATCTGGGGCTGCATTAGGAGAAGCATTGCCAGCAGACTGAAGGAAGTGATCATTCCCCTCTGCTCAGCACTGGTGAAACACATCTGGAGTGCTGGGTCCAATTCTGGCCTTCCCAGTGCAAGAGAGACATGGACATGAGACCATGGAGTGAGTCCAGCAAAAGGCCAAGGAGATGATGGAGGGCTTAGAGCATCTGACATACATGAGAGGCTGACAGAGCTGGGATGGTTCAGCCTGGAGAAGGCCCGGGGACATGCTACCCTTGTGTGTAAGTACCCGATGGCGTAGCAAAGAAGACAGAGCCCAGATCCTCCACAGTGGTGTCCAGTGACAGGACAAGAAGCAATAGGCACAAAGTGAAATAGAGAAAATTCCATTTAAGCACAGAAAAATCTTCTACTATGAGGGTGTCAAACCCTGGAACAGGTTGCCTGCTCAATAGAATGTGACACTTAATTGGGCAGCTTGTGATCTTAGACACCAAAGAGAGAGAGACATACAGCTGGAAGTGAATCAGGATGGAAATCGTTCTTTTAACACACCAGGAGGGGGTGCAGTTCTTTGGCAGTGAATGCAATTTACATTTTCCAGTTTGACAGGGTGTCACATGACATCAGTGAGGTTATGTCCTCCTAGTAATCAGATTTTGATCTGTGCAATTTTCATTTCAGTATCTGGGGGTGGAGGTTGGTTCATGTAAGATTAAGTCTGTATGATTTCAAACACTGTTGTCCCTAACAGTGGTTTTCAGACAGTTGTCAAAAGTAGCCTTTATTCATCATGTGCATGCTATCACATCCAAAAGCTTACCTGTGGCTTAGTTTATAAGACAATATATAATATAGTCTTTGTATGGAAAGCTTGAAACCTTAAAATAAATTTCCCATGTAAATACTAAATTACATAAAATATTTTTTCTAGATAATACTCAGTACCTGATACGGTTTCTCAATCAATTTATGGACAAGAAATTAATGGAAAATGCAGTGCATACGTGAATAATAGATACAAACAACTTTAGAAGTAACTTGTTTTTCAAAGAAATCACTCAACTGCTGGAGTAAAATTTGATATTTGTATGCAGTACCACAGTATCAGGATGGATAAAGTGGGCTTTGGTACCACTAGCAATACAACCAGAGACAAAATACCACTTATTTGCTTCTTGGTGCCATTTGCTTCTGTGCTTCTGTCAGCTTCCCTCAAGTCCCTGCAAGCTGAGGCATCTCAGATAAGTTGAGCTCTTTCTTCTGCTTTTAACAGATACTCTTGTGGAGTTGAGTGCCTGGGAACCTGCTTTTCAGGAGGCATGGGGCACAGTCTCTGCCTTGTAGCCCAGCCTGCTGTAGGTCTCCACTTTCCTTCTGCGAGCAGGAGTGCCCATCCATCTTGGCCTCAACCAGGCCATTTTGGCATACCGAAATTTTTGTATGGCAAATGTCACAGAGAACTGTGGTGAGGGAAAATCCATGTGTGGCTTCCAGGTAGGAGTGGCAATTAATCCCCTGAGGTCTCACTTGTCCTCTTCAGGACAGGGTGTGCAATTGAGGGATGTCAGCTGCCTCTTGAGCCAGACTTACTCTAAAGCCAGAACTACTCTGGTGCTAATCATGTCACCTTGCCCCATTCTAAAATTGTTAAAAAGATACAGGTTAACTTTAACATAAAAGCTCTAACGTCAGCCCCACGATAGTGGGCCCTTTGCAGAAGCTTAAAAAGGGAGATCTTGCTCTATTCTTAGTATGTAATAGAAAGAAGAAAATAGAAACAAGGAGGTAAGACAATGCAAAAATAAAACAGACAGAATTAGTATAGAGAAAAGAAGTAAACTGTGCGGAACTGTGACTTCTTCTCCAGACAGCTCTTCCACCCTGCATTACTAGATCGTGCACAGGAATGATAAAACCAAATAATCCTGTCAGCATCTTCACATGGAAAAGGGTTCTGGTATGTTCTAAGGTATCAGCCTAATAGCACACACATTCTCCACTGAGGATTATAACCTACTGTTGCAAAGGGAATGAACTCTCTCTAATTGTTTTTTCCATGCTTAATTATTTCATTCTGTGTGGCTGTGACCCATTAAAGTATATTAGCCCTGGAGAGGAAGCTGCTATATATGCATGACAGAATATGTACACACACACACAAAATAATATAAGTGCACACAGTTTAGACACTTACATGTTTGAGGACATACTAGTTTTTTATAGTATATATTATGCAATGGGATCCAAATACTGCCAAGATGAAAACTAGTGTTTTCCAAATTTTATTTATTTGCCTTTTAAATTGGAAACAGAGAGACCATGGGAATTTATTGGTACCACTTACACTGCAATTCTCAATGAGGTACTTACAGTTTCCAAAATTAGCACTAACACCTGCAGCTCGGAATCTTAATTCCTGCTCTGTAAAGAAAAACCACTGAATCAAAGGCTGTGTTATTGCCATTATCTAGGAATTCATTTCACAAAGTAATGTATGGAAAATACAGCACAAAAGAGAGCAGGTGAGGCAAGAAGCAGCAGCATCCCCCACGGCACTATTCCGTTCTACTTCAGTTGTCAGTACGGCACATCAGGAAGTTTTCCCTGTATTGGTATTCTCTGTACATAGCTCCCCACTGATTATCTACCTGGCTTTGGCTAATTGTAACATTAGCAGAATGGAGTGCTTTGCTTTGTGCATGGCAGTTGAAGATTACTTAAAAATAATCTTTAACCAATGACTCATTTCTGAGTGGGCTTCATGATGAGTGGGCTCTGTCAGGAGAGGAGAGGGTATCACCGTCTCTGAAAAGATCATCTCTCATCCTGGGACTCTGCATACCAACGTGCCTGGGCAGAGGCAGAATGACTGCGAGCCTGGTGGTTTAATTCCTCTTCCTGCAGCAGAAATATGAGTCACTAATATGGCAGGAACTTTTCCTCCTTTGCCATAATTTTGAGTGACAAGTGGAAACGATAGTGCTGCCACAAATCCCTCTGGGTTATTTAATGGCACTAATCAGAAGATAGCATTCGAAAGCTGTTACGTTCCTGAAGTACTCTTCGCCATTTACTGCAGGAGCAGCTGTCACTGCCTCTTGTTAGCAGAAAGCCTACACAAAGAGGTCTTTAGGCAGCCAAGGTCATGCTCAGTCTGCTTTCTCTTCTGGCAGCCCCAGAGATGCGGGTGTGTGCTGAGCACACCCTACTCCTCTCACCTCTTCCCTTAGTCCCTATCAACCACCCAGCTTCACTGAACAGAAATACTTGTTAGTAGGTAAATATTATCAAGGGGCCAGAGGTTTTGAAACCGCTTTGTGAATGGGTCTGTTCCCACACGTTGGACCCACACACAGGCTGCTATTTTCCTTGCATTTCCCACACCACAACAGGAGGCAATGGCAACCAGTGAAATGTAACATAAAGCAAGCAAACAGGGCATCAGTAGAAATCCTACATCGCACAAGACAACGAGCCTACATTTTTACTTTGCATAGTTTTAGATAAAGTAGAGGAAACCCCCTATGTGATTATCATTTTATATACAAATAGAAGCATTATTTCACAAATTAAATCATTTAATAATTTCATGAAAAAACACGGAAATTTGCTGTGAGACAGAATGAATCACTTTACAACAATCTTTATGGTTCATTTTAAACATGCTGCTCTCTAAGTACAGTTTGAGATTTATCTCTGTTTTAATTTTAAATCCTTTTAAGGGAGGCAAGTGACCACCCTAGAGAAAACAAAAAATCTCACCTGCTGCTTTGAGTTATATGCCTTCAGCATTGTGACTTTCTCTCTTACAAAGAAAAATACAGAATGTAGCTGTGTTCATAATGTGATACAAGCTTTTTTTAAGATGAAATTTTCATGCAAAATTCCAATAAAATTGAATTGTATTTTCTTGCAAAGCTTCCAAGTAAGAGAAAGGTGGGTTTAGGAAAAATACTCTGAGACTCTCCAGCATCTAGGAACAATTCAAGGCACGATTATTATTTCACTTTGGGGGTTCATGGCCAACCCAAAATTTGTTACTTAAGCTTTGGGATGGCTCTAAAACCCAGTCAAGAGAGTAAGTTTGATAAATGCATCAAAACTCTATTCCTAATTCAAACTGAAACACAACCATATATTCACCTCTTGTGTAGTAAGACTGGATTCTCAAGGATATTCACATTGGTACCTTACTCTTTGGGCATCCAGATTCACTCCTGCTGTATCATGGAGATTCTCAAGTACCTTGTCCTGTTGTTACCATGCCACACAGGCCACTGGACACAGCAAGGCCAATGTTTTCACCATTCATCATGCAGAAAACTGTTGAAGTGATAACATTGCTTAAAAAAATCACCTGAAGATCCAATGCAAGGCAAAGCAGGAAAGCCTTTAAGTAAGATAAAATCCCTGGATGTGATCAGCAGGACCTACCCTACTGTTTGAGAATGCTTTAAGCAGTTAGTTATTAGATATTACTGGATCTCCCTCTCTCCCTTTCCACTGCTGAGAGGAAAACTGGGCTTAAGTAGCTGGGTCCAACAGAGGATATGAACAGAAAAGGTAATTGAAATGGCTGCTCTGGCAGATGTCCATATGCTAGAGTGTTGTCTGCAAACTCAAGATATTCTAGCTATCTGTACATGTGAATGCATCCTAGGCTCCAAGAAACCCTACGTTTAGCTTTCCGTGTGAAAATTCATTGTTCTTTTTTTCCATAACACTTACATCAGAGGTTTTCTTGTTTGCCACAGCAAACCTCTTGCTCAGTCTGATATGTTCGCTGGTTGAGACTGTTTGGAAGGTACAAGACATCCATGGGTCTGGCAGATCTTTCTATGGCTGTGGCTAAGTGATTAATCATGTGGTGTGGTCATTTGGAAGCTTTTCACAGTTGATGGATTTGGGCCAAGCTGGACGAAGCAGAATCTGAGAAGGAATCAGATATGATGGATTTGAAATCCCACATTATATGTTAGGAGATTATGATGCTAGTGACAAATTCCTCTTTCTCTTAAAGCATTTGCTAGCATTTCTACATCAGGAGAAAGAGCAGTGAATGACAAGTTACCACTGTTTAATAGGCATGGCCTCTGATCTTCCTTATGAGGGAAGCTTTCATAAGGCTGCATGTGGCACTCGTACCAGTGCTACAGTACAGGGATAGATCAGCAAAGAAACCATACCTGTATATAAGTACATGCTATCCCCTACACAGATTGGTTAGCCCAGAGTATTACTTGGCTCTAGCTAACCAGTTGCAAAGTCAGCTGTCAGAGTGGAGGTTTGTGATGCTTGCCTGGCATGAAGGGCCATCCAACAGCAGAGAGCTGAGAGAGCATTCAGCTCTGCCTCTAGCACTTGGAGACCAAAGGTGGAGTGCACACTCAGAGAGATGCCAGGACATTGTGTCACAGACACCTCAGAGCCTGCACAGCAAAACCAGCATGTCTGACCACTTTGTGACACTCTAAGTGGTGCCTGTGGAGCTGCAAGTTGTTGCATGAAGCAGAGTGCAAGAGGGCACTGACAGGTTGGTTGGTCAAGTGACACATACCCATAAAACAACCATAGAGGCAATATGGAAGCAGGAAGGAGGGATTAGGAAAATAAGACGTCAAACTTTCCAATCCATGCTCCTACACTATTCTGCAGGTCATGTCTTGCCATCACCAAAGGCTGAGCCTGTGCTGCTGTTCACTGCTCAGAGCCCTGGCTGTGGTGTTACCTCAACCAATCCTGCATATAATTTTTCTAATGTATGTATGGCACATCTATGCTCATCACCACTATAAGCATGTACTCCTGATGTTCCTGGCCTGCCCCTCATTTCTCATGTCTAAATCTAGCCTCTTAATTACACCCAGTAAATCTTCCTGCTCTCATGTCAAGCACCTCGAGCAGAGTTGGGCTTTTGACATATTTCTTTCCTCAGAGGGCTTCTCCTCTGAAACAAAGTCTATTATCCCTGACCAAAGCCACAGTCCATTATTTCACACTGACTGGCCATATAACAGCATATTCCCACTCTGCCCAGCTCCCACATCAGAACTTTCCTCAAAACCAGAAAAAAGGATGGTGAGAAGAAAAACTGAGTCTGGTTCCCTGTAATTGAAGCCTTCTTCAAGTCAGAGTGTTCCCACAACATAATGAGGGAAAGCTAGTTTTCAAGACTTTCTGGATTCACCTCTTTCTGCAAACAACGGCATACCAGATGAATAACAGATGAGGTGGGGTGATGGTGATGGGTACATATCCAATAGCTGAGCAGTCGCATAAGTAAATAACAAGGCACATGCTTGCAAACATATGTCTGTCACTGCAAACAAATCCTACCTGGAGAAGGTCAGCTCCCCCTTCATGCCTAAACACTGTCTGTGCCTTCCTCTGTAGTAGTTTAGGACTCTGCTTATCAAACAGAACAGCTTTTTCATCTGTCATGGTTTAGAACTGGGCCA
>NW_010180522.1:0-16904 GCF_000695765.1 Mesitornis unicolor | reverse complement strand
TTGCATATCTTTGTATTGTTTGGTCCCTTGGTGTGAGACAGACATCCTCCAGCTTACTTTGTTTTCCTTTCTGGCAATTTAATAGTGGTTTGATTGGGACTCAGGGCATACTATTTGTTGGGGAATTTCAAGGCTCAGCTCAGGTTTCGGTTCTTTGAATGATGCAACACTGCCCTGTTTAGTTTCCTGCTTACCAGACAACTCAAGGCTGAGCTATTTACACAGCTCCCCATGGGTCGTCTCTGCAGAGACAGGGCCTCAAGGTAATCTAAGGCTGAGTTGCTCCTGCAACCCCCCACAAGTGCACTGGACATCACCGAAACCTATTTAAACTATGAGCCAGACCAATCCTTACAATGACTACCTAAAATAAGAAAGCTTACAAAAAAAATCAAGAAATACCTTCCTACGTATAGAACTTTAAGAATTTATTACTTAATGTTTAGAAATGTAAAAAAATACCCATTTAACAGTTGTGCTCAAATTATAACTTATTTAATAATTCAAGTACAAAACTTTTTATTGAGGTTTGAAGAATGACAAATTTAAATCTGCAAAGAACATAGAGTAGGAATGCTGCAACAGTGGAACTTGAACAGCAAGGAAGATAGGTAAGGATCTATGAGGAAGCGAGCGTTCAGTTTTTCTTCCATACTACATAGACGTATAGATATATGATGAAAAACTCAATATGAGAAGGTAAGTACAGAAGGATATTGTACTTAAATAGAACCACATAAATGCATGTCAGGCCTCCCCAAATCAGGAAAAGCTTTATAATGGAAACATTATTTCCCAAACAACATGCCAAAAGAGAACAAAATATGTATGCCATAATATCACTTTATCTATTGCTGGATTTTTGCAGTCTCAACTAAGGTAAAGATGAAATTACTGACATGAATGCCAGGTGATTTCAATGAACTTAAACAAGAATGGCAGTGATTTACATCAACTGCACATTTATTCCACTGACTTTAGTTAGAGGTTAGCCAGGGCAAGAGCAAACAAATCTGCCTGTTTTCAGTTGATTCAGTCTTAATTAAGAATGAGATGGAGACAAGTGCATCTTATGGCACCTCTTATTATCCTTTCATATGGATTTTGGTCTTAGTAATTCAGTTTTCAATGCTGGAATAACCTATCTGATCTTCGTGAGAACTCCTCCGCTCATTTGTCAAGTTCAGTGCTTGTCTGACAGAACCCAGGGGACGATATTCAACAAACTATCATGAGAACAAGCAAACAGGTAGAGATTTATGAACACGCTATGTTATTATGCTATCTGCATATTTGTACCTTGGATACATTATACAATCAGTTTCCCACAGCCACAAAGTCAAACCCAGAAAAAGTAAAAATTTAAATGATTAAAGGCACAGAACAGTCTGTACAGTGATCTAACCTATATCACTTTAGCTTGGAAAAAGAGCATCTTTTCTTGCAGCAAATTTAAAGCAAAGAAAAAAATACTTCATGCACAATTTCTCTAACTCACTTTGATTGGATATTCATGTAAGAACATATAAAGAGAAAAAAATTATCGAGAAAAAGTTTAGAAAGCAAAGGCATCCATTCCAAACCTTGTGACCCAACTGGGGTACTAGCCCAATTGGGCTAGAGATACTAGCCTGCAAGGTTCTTAATGTTTATTCTACAGTACTGTGCAACTTCTTTGATTGAGTTAAAAAGAAAAAAGAAAATCATAGCTTACTGCAACAGAAGTCTGCCCTGGATTGTAGTCTGATTTCCTATTAAATAAATTCAGTTTATCTCCCTTCAGCATATTCAACACAATTTGGCAAAGGAATAGAAATAAATTAGTTTCCTTCAGCAGCCAGGGGTGATGGCGGGGCAGAGAAGCAGGGATTGGGGAATGGGCAGGTTCCTATAATTTACTGCAGGTTATCAATAAACAGCTTCATATTTTCAATTTATTATATTGTAAAATGAATTGAGCTATTTGTTACATTTTCATAAAAGCACTCAGATTTATAGGATTAGACTGCACATGCATCTGTATTTCATTGAGCAAGTCATTCCAGAAGAAAGACACAAAATCAGTTCCACGTATAAAGTTCCCAACAGTCAAATATCTACATTAAAAAAGGGATAGTTGAAATAAAACCTCATTGGAATATCCTTCAACCCATAATTATAAGGAAGTATGCCCAGATTATGAAGTATTCTTTAATGATCTTTTGCGGAAAGTGCAGGTAACATTGTGGACTGCTACTCTTACACTACAAGTATGGGTAGTATGTATGAAAGGGGGTTGTACCTAACTGGAAATTGTTAAATATCTAGCAAATAGAACACTAGGTACTCAACAAATTTCTGCATCTACATAGCATGACATAGCTTGCATGCAAAGTAATTTATGTGAGAATGTAGTAGAGGTGTTTTTTCTCTCCTTCTTGGTGGGGTTTTGTGTGTGTTTGGGTAGGATTCAAAGTATTCATGCAAGTAACACTGTTCTTATATGGGTGGTCCACTTTTCGTCAGTATTTTCTGTCATTAAGAGACGTACGCATTTCTGTATAGGTGTATCGGGTGTATGTGGCAAGGTTTTGGTAGCAGGGTTGGCTTTTTTAGGGAAGAGGGCTGCCCCATGATGGACATAGCTGGCTCAAGCTGGCTCTGCAATTGGCCCACTACAGGCCAAATGTGAGCCCATCAGCCAAGTCTGTGGTGTCTCTGAAAACATACATAAGAGGAAATAAAACAATGGAAAAAATATATCACCATACAGAGAGAGGAGGAGGGAACAAAAAGAGCAAGAAACAGGAGAGTGATCACCAAGGTCAGAGAGAGGAAGAACATGTTCTTCATGGTGCTAGAACTGGTACATCCTGCAACTAGTGGATGAACCCATGCCAGAAAAAATATTTGCTGCAGCCCATAAGGGACCCCATGCCAGAGCAAATGGAAGAAACTGCAGCCTGTGGAGAGCTCACAGAGAAGCAGAGCAGACTTTTCCTGACAGGATCACAGCCCATTGAAAATTTCATGGACTGCACTCCATGGAGAACCCACACCAGTGCAGATTTTTTCTCCTGCAGGGCAGCAACACATGGGAACAACCCATGCTGGAGGTGGGGTAGAGCAAGAGAGAGAAGGATGAGCAGAGAGAAACTACTACGTACAGACCATATCCGCAGACAATTCCCCCCTGCCCCACCATGCAGCTCAAGAGGGTAGTGAAAGAGTAAAGTTAGGCCTGGGAAATAGGGGAGGAAAAAGTTATTTTAATGTTTGTCTTTTGCTTCTCACTACCTGAATCTATTTTAATTGACAATAAATTAATTTTAATAGTAAGTGCTTATGGATTTGTTTCAGAAACCTTAGACTTTTAGACAGAACCTGTTTTATAAACAAAGAGTAATTATATTTAGGAAAGAGATCTCAGTTCAGAAAGAAAAAAAAAACATTTAGCATGCATAAATACAACACTACTAAGCAAAGGGCTTAGACTGTTTCACACAGCTATAATTTGGCAGCTCATCCCTCAGCAAGCACTTCCGAGCAAGCACGCTCAACCTTTCAGCAAAACCATTAACTGCCATTGATCCCAGCCAGCTCTTAAAGGAGTATAACTACGTCCAGGTTTTTATAATCTGTTTTCAGCTTTACAGGGCAGAAAAGGGCTGTAAGCTGGTCTGGCCGCTAAATCCTGGACAGATGCTCTCTATTAACCCCTCTCCCCCTCCCAGAAGGGAAAAAAGAATAAGAGAGAGAGACTTTAGGGCTTGAAAAATACAACTAACAGATTTAATGAAACAATAATACTAATACTACAGAATAATAATGTAAATAGGAAAATAATAAAATATATAGAGATATATACAAATATATACAAAACAAATATAAAATCCTTCCCCCACCCTCCCCCCAATGACGAATACGTCACTAGAGGCTCTGGAGAGCAGGGCACTGGAAAAGTCCCAGACCGAACTCAGCAGCAGGTGGGAGCAGGATGCAGGAACAGACAAATCAGGATCAGAGGCAGACGAACTAGCAGGGTTCCGCTCAGACCTTGGCCATTGCAGGATTGAGACAGACGGAAGGGTCTGAGATGGAAGGGCTCCAAGATGGAAGAAGGGTCGAGACCCTCGTGATCCCTCAGCTTTATACTGAGTAAGACGTATGTGGGATGGAATACCTAGTTGGTCAGTTTTGGGTCTGCTTCCCCCCCCATGCGTGCAGACACGGCACCCATGGTGAGACAATGGCCTTGAGATTATCAGTTGTAGCAGCACATTCTGGAAAAACATGCTCCTAGTTTTCAGCAGGTTCAACCACTTAAAAGAGACTGAGCTGAAAAGTAAAATCACTAAATAGAAAATTAGTTCTATTTAGCTCAAACCAGGGCATAAGCTTTCTCTAGTTCCCATCCTCTTTCCTACACTTTCCAGGTTAAACTGCAACTGGCGTTTGTAGGTGATGCTTTTCTAACACTAAACTGTATCTACCAAAGAGAGAGTACTTTGCTTTATTACCCGTTTCTGTGGAAAACCTTGCCATACCAACAAACAAGGACAAATAGAGTGGATACTGTTCTCAGATGCAGAAGTTAACATTACAGAAAAAAATATCTCTACCTAAGGAAAACTACTAGAACAGAAGTGACAAAACCAAAGACAAGTCAGAAGCCATTTATCCCAGTGACTGTTTCTTTACAGCAAGAAAACACATCACAAAAAAAATTAATAATAAAAAGTAGGTTCAAAAACAAAAAGGCTGCTCAAGAACAGACCAATTCAAACTGAAGAATAACTGCAAGATGGAAAGACAGTACCTTATAACAGCAACGTTGATTTGTGTAGATGAAGAAATGAATTACAAGTTTAACTTTCCAGCTTTTCCACTGTTTTCTTAAAGGTATATGGAAAAATACCCTGCACCAGGAAGCCTTGCTACAACACCCACTGAAAGAAGACAAAGAAATTCTCCACTTCATTAAGACAAAGATTTGTACATTCTTACAACAAACTGGATTTATCTGAAATTTTTAGGACAAAGCACAGAATAAAGCAGAAAAAGTTCCAGAGTTGAACTAAAACAGGGAGGGTTTTTTGTTTTGTGGTTTTGGCTTGGTTGTTTGTTGTTTTGTTTTTGTTTGGGTTTTTTAATGAAGTTGATTCTTGAAACTTGATTTGTATTTTAATTTACTCCCTTATTTGCTTCTAAACCTGTTAGTTCAGAGGGCTGCTCAAACAGAATGGATTTGCTACTCTGAGGGGGAACTAGTTTGGACAAGACTACCTAGCAACACAGTAGATGAGAAATACAACATATACCAGAAATAGAAGTTTTCAGGATTCTATTCCTCAGTTTTCACATTTAGAAATTGTTTAACATTTTCCTTGCAAAGAGATTCAGTATCTACCACCAAAATCAACATAAAAGTCTATTGACACTACCATGATTAGCAGTGCTCTGAAGAAAGAACTGGATTTTAGCCCTGTATACACTACCCAAAGAAAGAAAAAATAGAGTACCTAGGCTAGATGACGAAACACTTAACTTTGGTATGCTCCTTGCCTCCACATGACCTAGACAGGTCATTTGAACAATTCAAATTATTCAAGAATCAACATACGAGACATCAGCATTAAATCACCCTCCTACACGGCAGAAATCAGGGAACTCTTTTCTACAGGGATTGCTGGGACATTCCAGGAGTTATTTTGGACTTTGCCTGAAGTTACTTAGTTCTAGTACTCTGAAGTACTATTTTTCCTAGTTAATATGCAGGAAAAGACATAGGCCTGCCAAGGGCATTTAATGAAGACTATATCTTGAAATAAACCCATAAAAGATGCTCTACTATCCAATCCTGTGACGGTTGGCTTGCATTATCAAGTAACAACATTATGGTGCTAGGTATTACTATCATCTCAGTAAAACAGGTATACAAAGATCTTTTTAACATGCCTTTAAAGGACTACTGATATAGCTAAAAATTAGTCTGAAACTGCATACAAAGTCCACAGCTATATATTGTATTATTAAGGACACATTAAATCACAGCTTATTCCTGAGAGAAAGTTGAAAGTCGTATTTCTGCCAGCTTCCTGTCTTCTGTCATTTCTGATTACCAAAGCAATATGTGTCAGTGTTCAATGATGACTGTTGAAGTCTTCATGCTTGATGGCTTAGAATGTCATAATGAAAGTACAAGCTTTATTAATCGTCTCATCAATGGAAAGCACAGGGTGTCTGTCACACTTCATTTATATGTGCCAAGGGTAAACAAACTGCAGCAAATGAAAACAGTGTTTATAAATGTGGACAGATGTCAAGAGGTTTACACAGTTAGCCATGCTGGTATTTCCTATTAAAGGTTTCCAGTCTTTATAAAAAGCTGACAAAGTCATACTAGAAGATATCTATATTTACATAGATATTTTTATATTAATGTTGTAAACAAATAAATTAAAAATATTATTAAATTAATGGCCATGTAGGAAGAAATTACTATCTCAGTCCATCTCAACATTTACAAGTTATCCAGCTGGCAACTGGCTGGTAGGGCAAATTATAACATTTGAGAATCTTAATTATTTTCAACAACAGGCACAATATGTAGACCTACCTACGAATTAAAAAAAAAAACCACCAACCCACAAGCAAGCACTTTCTTGGTTTTAGGCATTCAAGTGAAGGATGTAAGATACTCTATTCAGAAATGTACCATGCAAATTCACATAAAACATTTTACTTGGAAAGTGACAGTTACCACTACTTCAACAGTACTGAAGAAAATTCTTTGAGATAGAGCAGATAATATTGAAAGTCAAATTATTATTAGCTCACTTTACACATGGGAAGTTCAAGGCAGGGGGAGACTATATTATTTGCTTACTTCCATGTGTTTTGCTCATGGCTCAGTTTCTTGATTTGTAGCCTAATGACTTTGATAAATCTTGTAGAAATCACTAGGGTCTTCATAATAACAAGTGATTTGGTGACAAAAACAGAAATCAAAATTAAATGCAACTGAATATTTGTAAGGTAAGGCACTTAGGAAAAAGATAACTGCAATTTGATCTGCACAAAGATGCCTGAACATTATCACTCAAAAATGAGACTTGGGAGTTAGAATACCAAACACTATTCACTGAAAACATTTACAAAGAAATAGAGCACAAAAGAGGAGATGCAATAATGCGATCATACAAATGTATGGAACACTTTCACTGTGCCTGCTCTAGCAGCTTGTTCTCTCATGGAAAACAAATAGTGAAAATGAAGAAGCTACAAATAAGAATGGCATGGATAATCAGGGATAGGAAATGATTGCTGTACAATGAAAAAATGAAATAAAATATGACATTTTAGCCTGAGAAGAATTGAATGACAGAATAGCATGACAGATTTCTTTAAAAAGAAAATAAATGCACAAATAAATAATCAAATTGTCTTGGAAAAGATTGTAAAGATTCTTTGTTTTCCTTCCCTGCTTCTCCTCTTCCCAAGTACAAAGAACAAAATCAGAAGACTGTGGATGCTGAAAGCTTAGATGGGTTCAAAAAGTTTTTCAAGCAGACACTGAAGTGTAACCCATCCAGACCTAACAAAAATAAAAATAAGAAAGTCTGCTATCCACAGTTTCTGGAGATCAGGAACATATTTGGAAACAATCAGTGCACTCAATTCCCATCCCTGCATTTTTCACTGAGAAGTAATTGTTAGCAACTGCCTGAGAAAGGTCAGTGAACTAGGGGAATATTTAGTTTAAACAAGTAAGATTATTCTTATATTTTTACATGCATTAAAACTCTGATTCTTTCTGCAGGTTTTTTAAGTAAAAAAAATGATAGAGAAAGCAGTATAACTCTTCCCAGACTAATTCCCTCTAATAATTAATTTCCAAAAATTCTCTCAAAAATCACTTGGACAGCAAGTTTAACATAAAACAAGTTCAACAACAATCACTTAAAGAAAACATGTTATTGGGGTATCTTTGTGTATTCAGAGCTAGAATCAAAGTCTAGACTGAACATAGTACAAGGCTGGGAAAACATTTCTTCATCCACCAAAACATCAAGCCTTTATTCTCTTTCACAAATGTTTGGGTTTTTTTTTGTTTACACAGATATATGCTGCTTCTGTTTCAGGTTAGAAAAGGTAAAAAGGGTTCTGGCTTTATAATGAATAGAGATCATTGTGACTGTCTCATCTCTCAAAACTCCTAGAGCATATAGCCTTGTACCCTTCAGTTCTTATATCCACAAAAGCAATGAGGAAAAGACAGCAAATACACAAACAATAACAACAAGCTCACTTTCAGTAACATCGCCTAGAATACCTTAAAACTGGCAGCAACCAGCAACTGGTATTCTAGCATTCAAAATCAAAATTAAGAGCTTTAATACCCATTACATGTCTCCACATTACTGACTTATTTTTGCTAGTTCAGGTTGAAAAGCAGAGCAGAGAATGCTGGCAAAGAAAAACACAACAGTGAAGAACAGGAAGAGAAGTGGAATGACAAAGAAAAGAAGAAAAATAGGGAAGATGGAAGGCAGCTTTGCAGAACAGATCAATATGATCTCATAAAATCTGAGAAACTTGTCATGTTAAGTTAAAGTCTGAGTGCTCAGTCTACAATTTGCTAGAGAAATTGGGACACAGTGAAAGGGAACCTCGGCAGATCAAGGAGGGAGGTAATTCGGTGGCTGACAGAAACTATGGCACCTGCTAGTGTGACGGGGCATAAACTATACTATAAAACAGCTCTGTAGTTTAATTTGGGCTAGAGCTCTGTCCAAGATTTCAGTTAGTATATGCAAAATGCTCTTTGTGGAGAAAGACAGGCTGCAAACAGAAATATTATTTGTCAGAAGCTCAGATGAAATCATATAACATTGAATATGGCTGTATTTTCCTCTGCAGTGATCTCACGTACTTTCAGCCAAAAGAATGAGAAGCAATCACTGATAGTTAGCAAAATATCATTGATACACCTCCAGGCACAATAAAGCTATGTGACATAATTGAAAAAATAAAATGTTACTAAAATGAATAAAAATACACCACTAAAAATACCACCTATATGAATACACATTCTATTAAGCTTGGAAATGTAACATCAACTAATGGCTCCAAACCATAGTCTTATTTATTGGCAATACAACATTGTTATTTCATCTGATCAATATATTCCAGTGAGACTTTGCCTTACTGTTCAGTGTCTCCAGTGAAGCTCAAGAAAGCGTTGTCAGATGCAAGACTTAGTTTTGTTTTCTTTTTTGTAAGCTTTGTACTGAGATTGCAAGGCCTCCTAACAGAAGGTCCTCAGGTGTATTTTGCCTGAACTTCTGGTTTAGCTGTAACAGCAGTTTATCTAATTGAGCAAGCACCTACCACTATGTTTTACACTTTTCTTTGTACAGTATCACCATGTTTTCTGAATCCTAACATTATGATGTACTATGAAGAAATACAGGCCTAGTACGATAACAGACGCCTTGAGGCCTGAGGTACATGAGGAAGAGTAGAGCAATACAAGCACAGGATGACTGTAAGTAAAGTACAGGAATGACACTGTGCCAATAGCTAGAAAGAACTCACATCAGTGGTTAAAGAAATACAGAACTAGAAAAAAAAACAAACCAAAATAAACAAATAATCTAAACCCTCCCTGGCTTTAGGGGTAACAAAGAACAAATGTATGTAAAAGGCATCATATATAGTAAATCTGGATACAGCATGGCGCTGGAGACAAGGAAGGAGAAGGAAAAAAAAAGAGTGATAGCGAACACAAAGACTGGCAATAAAAAGAAGTCATCAAGACCATATTCCCATCAGTGAAGGACTTCAGATGCTGATGGCACGCTGTAACACCCCCACTACTGACAGCAGAACGAAACTGCTGATCTTAGAACCCAGAGGAGCAGGGCAAGGGTGTGCATAGTGTTAGGAGAAAGGGTGGAAAGTTTCAAAATGCATGTGTAACAATTTCAGGTGCATTAGTATTGAGACTTTTTTTCCTGCCTAGATGTATTCTTTACTTTTCTGTAACAGATAGACCCAAACTGATAATGTTTGCCCAGCGAAAATTTCAGTTACACTAAAGAAATTCTTGACTTCACATATCATAAGTTTCCCCTTGCCCATAAACTTGATTTTGAGTGCAACAGCTTATATGAAGTGGACAGTTCAGGAAATCACAAACAGAAGGAAGCACAGACATGCGTTTTGTACAGCAGTTAACAATTTTGATTAACTGCTCAGAACAGTAGTTGTAAAATACCCTCATGATCTCTCATAATTTGGAATAATTGATTTCATCATTAGCCTCAGTAACACCTAATTAACCCCTCCTGTAAATATCTACTAAAGAGTCAACAGCTATTTTCAAATTTATATCAGTTTTATAACCTGACATCTGAAGTTTAAGAAAAATAAAAATTCATTTTTACTGGAATGAAGTAGATCTGGCACAACAAATGGGCTTTCTGCATCATCATCAATATAAATCAGACCTTTATACTGTACCAAGTCATAACTCCTCCTATGAACAAACTGAAGTAAAACTTTTAAAATATTCTATGAAGTTGTGTCTAAAGCCACTCCCATTGGCATATATATTAAGTAGTTCTATTTCATAAGTCAAATACAAAGATTATAGCTTGTTTAGAACCAAAGAAACAATCACTATTAAAATATTTTTAAACCTCTAGTAATGATACAGAAAAGATTAGGGAAACCCACTAAAAATAATTTGCAGTCAAGGTTTCATTTTAAGTTTCTCTTGTACTCCTTTCCTGTATTCACATTCGTCCCATGTCTGGAAGATATTAAAACCTGTATTTCTTATATCTTTAAGGAGAAGGGAGGGGGAAAACCTAAGACACCAAAACCTACTAAAGATTGCATTCCTTTTTAAAAAAAAAACAACGTATTCTAGCTTACGTTACTTTTGCTGCTGTTATTGTGTTGGTTTTTTTTCCAGCTATCAAAAATTCTTGCTCTAAATGCACATACTCACATATCTAAAAATGCTATTTTGGCCACAAATGGCCAAATTGTAAATCACCATCTCAGAAGCTGGTTTTTTAACAACAGCCATTCACAAACACTCGTAAGCTTTGGAACTTCCAGGTGTAGTTGTTTGGGGAATCACACACCCACTGTTCTCTAAATGTCTGGAAGACTTTCAAAATAACCCAAGCCAAGAGAGATTTAGACATTTATTCTTGCCAAATATTTTACTCATTTTTGTTAAACAATGTGCAGAAAAGTTTAGTAAACTGACCTAGCCAGTGAGGACTTGATGACATGGGAAAATACATGAGTTTGCATTCAGTCTTAATATTAAATCATAGTCATAATATAAGCCTATGAAAATAACAGAGAAATTTAACTGCAAGTTATGTACAGTAGCAATTAGTTTCAAATGTCATTTATGGATGGCATCTTTTCATTTAGTTAATATACATACACTGACAGATATTTCTTCATGCAGACTGAATAGCCAGAAGATACTAATTTTGCACAAAGACAAGAATAATGACGCTGTACAGCACAATGCTTCATGTTTCTCATAACACTGAAAAACCCCTGTTTGTCACTGGGACTGTGTTAGTGAAGCATAGGGACTCCAGTGAAAACCTGTGAACAACTAAGAGGTAATTTTATACCAAATTAAGATCTTTCTCCCAAAAGCTAATTTGTATGAGCTACACTTTCTGCCTTCAAACTGTTCTCATTAAGAAGCCATGAACTTAGAGCAATGATTTATATGGGACTTTCAACATGAGAATATTGTTCAAAGGAATATATATGATTTAATTACGATGCTGATACTCTTTCCTCTTCTTAAAAAGAACAAAATGAGAATGATTTCTAGATAGGCGTTAAAGTTAGGTGACTTTCACATAGATATTATTATATAGATATTATTATATTTTTCCAGGAATTGTGATTACTATAGGATTTTGCATCTTCAGGGCAGCATTAATGAGAATCCATAGAGGAAGACTGCAGTAAATCTATGTATGTACATATCTAGTTATTAGTCAGGGAGAAGCATGTTTTTTAACATTATCATTTATATTATTTCCCCACTCCCGGAGTCTAGCTAAGGCTCTTCATTTGTTAATTGGTATAACAGAAGGAGTGGGACCACAGACTCCTCCCTACTTCCTTTTCTGTGACGAAAAAATGTCTTTTTTCATGCTTCTGGTAAATACATAGACAACATTTCTTTCTGAACACCAAGAAGAGAATTCAAGTGAGCACAGACTTTGCAATAGTCAGCTTTTCATTGACCTGTGATTTAATAAGAGCTGATATTGTGTATGTTTGTCTTTCAGAAAGGCAGTTCTTTTCCAGATTTTATAACCAATCTAAATTTAATGCTTCTTTCATATCTTATTTATTCAGCACATTAGAGACACGATTTGTGTTTCCCTGCCTTCCAGCTATATTGTTGTAATTAATAAAAGTTCAAATTAGATGTGTCTGTAATTTCAAAGGCAAGCTACATTTCATGACAGAATCTTTTCACATTAGCTAACACAATGAAAATATTTTTAGAAAGAAAGGATGGTTCATTTATAAATCCGAAATCTATTTTCAATTTTTGGTCCTGTCACTGATCAATTACATGACCATACAAGAATGATGTTATTTTCTATATCTTACTTAATCACATGTCAGAAATGGAAAGAATACTTTGTCTCTTAGAATAAAAGGATAGTAGATAATTAACAGTGGTGAAGTTTTCAAAGGCCATAGCTAGGATGCAAGATGAGTCTAGAGTTCTTGCTTTCAATGAGAATTTCAGCAGGCCTGTCTTTATCATTTCATTGATCTGGAAGCAAACTAGCCATACAAATGCATTACCAGAGTATTAATTAGCTAAGGTATCTCACTAGCCTAATTCCACTGCACTTGTGCAAACATAATTCTGGTTGTTTTACAAATATTACTGTATTTTGTGTTTTGTAAGAACCCAGATTCGGAGATCTCTTTATTATATACTGCACCTCTGTGCTAGGTATATCAGTTAATTTCTGTAGGACTCTCAACATGTAGAGTGATAGGACTAATGAAAACATATTCAGAATTCACAGTTCTCATACTACTATATATTTAAATAATTTTAGTCTAAATTAATTTAGATATGATACCAACAATAAAAGAAAGGACTCTTATCTACACCACATCTTACTGGAGAATGCAGTTTCCAGTGAGCACTTTATTAGATTCCTATTGAATTCAGTGAGTAAAAGATCACATTTTATATGCATGATATACACTAGAGAGGATACAGTACACACCATGGAGTAATTTAGATTCAATTGCAGCATGACCATGAGTAAGTTCCGCACAGTAGGCTCCTATGTAAGCTTTAATCTTAAGAACCTACTGGGATGCAGAAAAATGCTAATTAAAAGAGATTAGTGTTTGTCCAAATATGTCCAATTGAAGGAAAAAAAAACCCGCTAAGACACTGTAGGCAACAAGAAAGCTAGCTGATGTGTGCTTTAAACTAAAATAAAAGCAAATCTTTAATTTACATACGAATGCTGAGAACTGGGTTTGGTTACAATTCAGATGTTTCTGGTTTTCAGATTCAGCAGCAGAAATCCTTGTTGCAAATTTCTCTTTAAACAGCAGCACATTACCACTCCCAAAACAACATGTATCCTGGTCATGATATCACAGTGTGAAAATGTTCCAAGATGAGTGGTGAGGATGATCACTGACAAGCAAGTGAAAGAAAATACAGGAAACAGGCATAGCAAAGAATTTCTATTACTACAACACTACAAGGTGAAATTAGCTTCAACAACAATGCTGTAGAATTAAAAATACTGTATAGCACTCTAATGACATTTCTGTGCAGCATATTGAAATAAAAAATTCTCCTTGTACTTTCACTGGTTGAGTTTTGTTTTAAGTAAAATCTCCCCCTCAATGCAGTAGTCCTGAGTGAAAGTCTGTGGCAATTAACAGGAGTCCTTTCAGTCACTTCAAAATCTTTGCACAGGCTTTAGAAAACTATTAAGTGTAGGTCAGAACTGTGCTAATTTGCAGTCCAAATACAGATAAGATATGGAGGCTGTTCTAAATTTTTCTTCCTGTATAGACAGGTAAGAATGCTGCAGCTGTTCCACCAACCAGCAGACCTGAGCCAACACACTAGATCAGAAAAATACACTGGTAGGTATAAGATGTTTGGAGGTTTCTTCTCTGTCTGCAGTGGAACAAAGACAGTGTAGTCCTGCATCACAGTGCATGCACAAGACAAGAATTTAACCTATCAGAGAGGAGGTAAAACTCAAAAGAGTATTTGTGTCAGTAGTATATACAAGCATCAAAATAAAAGCTACGGTCCCACTGCACTTTCTGGAAGCTGGTTGTGGAATTTAGTGACATTATGAAATGCACATTATTAGACAGAATATATAGTTTTATCATTTTTCCCTGAAGGAAAATGAGGGAATTCTACAAAGCTCTCTAGCTCAATAATCTCATGGAGTTTTACACGTGTTCATTTCACAGAAGTTACTCCTCTGCAATTTTAAGCGGAGATCTAGACTAGTAATTTGGTATAGAGTCTTTAAACAGTAAAAATTATTTTAACCCAAGAGGAATATTTCCATAAACTTCAAAGGAAATAGAAAAGTAGCTCCAAAGCAGATAGAGGAATGGGCGGTCACAGCATAAATAGAGCTGCTGTTGTGAAGTAGATAGAAAAGGAGTAGTGTATGAACACATTTTTCTTTTAGATTTACTATTTTTAATTTATTTCCACTTGTAAATCAGGTTATGTTGTAACGCTATCTTTAGATTAATCAATATTTACTAAGATAAATCTCCACATATTCTTTTACTACCCCATCAACTTTTTGCAATAAACTACATCTTTATGAATTAAAGTCAGCAAGTTACTGAAATACTGTTTATAGGCAACTGCTACTAAAATTAAACATATATACTGTGGGGAGGCTCCTCTTATTTCTGTGTCTTCTGCATTTACCCAGCTTATTATTATTCATGCTGATCTAATAAATGAAATCTTGAAAAAATAAAACACTGTGCTAAAACCTATTTCTTATACTGAAAAATATGAAGTACACCCTAAAGAACTTGATTACAAGGCTAGATACAATGTCATTTCCAAAGAGGGCAACAGGAAGCTCTGTCCAGAAATAGTGTACTGTATGATGGAACCTGTGCATCTAAAGCAAGAGGCAGAAATAGACCTAGGTGTCTTACTGCCACAAGATAAAAACGTGTATCTCCTACAGCCCCGAAATTAGCCACTGCCTGATGTTTGGAAAAAATACAGAAATATAGAGGGAATAGTAAAATATGGGAATAATGTATCTGTTTTACAATCTTCTCCTTGTTGATGGGTTTCTCTTTGCGATATCAAAGGGTATCTGTGCAAGCACAAGGGAAGGGAAAACTTGCAAGAATAATCCTTATTTGCAAGCTTTAGATGTTGGACATCTACAATAGTGAACTATTACCTACTAGGCTCTTCACAGCTGCCTAAACAAGCTACATACTTCACCCCTCTTGGATCCAAACTAAACTAAACTATAAAAAACAAGCTTCCATTTTGGAAAGCTCACATAATCACTTGTTCAGCCAATTCTGTTTTAAAAGCATAGGCATGTTCTTCTGATAAGCACAAAAATACATAAATACTCATCTTCTGATTAAGCTTTAGTCATCTTTATTCTTGGAGATATACTCACTAAGAGAAAAAAAAATTGTCTCTGTAGTATTTCAATTGATTGTTTACTGCCTATAGACAGTTTTTTAAAATACTTTTTATTTTATTTTTTTAAAGGTGTGACAAAGGGGCTAAAGAAAATGGTGTATAAATAATGTGTATTCCCTTACAGTATAATAATATGATAAAATGATAAAAAATATCATGATAAAAATGATACGATAAAAAATAATTCAGAATCCCTCAAGCTATAATAAAATGCCTAAGTATGTGTATGTGAATATATAGGGACATATATTTTTCCTAGCACTGATTATATTAGAAAGTCGCCATTTCATTTCATTTCCTAACTATTTTACGAAATAAAATCCTGTAGTTTTCATTCCCTTCTTTTAAGATACCTTAAGTCAGAAATTATTCCACATTCCTGTTCATAACAGAACTCCTGGGAGATTTCCTTTCAAATTCAGCATAACTGCTTGCTGGCAAAAGACATTCAAAGATCAAAGAGGAGTTACACTCACTCAGCACTACAGTAAGCAGTGTATTTACTCACTGAACCACTTGCAACACCAAAAGTTGCCACATATCACACAAGTCAGTGTTGTTACATGATGCTCCTGATTTCTTTCTCCATCTTAAAAGTAACTTGCAGAAGAAAACAGTATCTACATGCAGACTATAACCTTTCCAGAGTTTAGGAAATGCTGTGGTTTTAGTAGGGACCAAATTCATGTATAATGACAAAAATAACTTTATTTTTTATTAGTAATAAACTGATATATATACACATATCAGAAATCTGACATTTACTTACAATCAGAAACATCGCATCAGTTAGCTAAAGCAAAGCAGAGTGAAATTTAAGAGGCAAACACTGAAGTTTTTATACTTGTTGGAACATAAATTCCTATCAGATGAGCCTGCATTTTTCAATACTTTCCTTGAGATTTCTATATCTGTCTTTACAGACATAGGATTATATTTAGCAGAATTTTCTCAGCAAACTTTCTTCTACCAATAAACTAAGCCACATCTTTAACACTTGGCAACCATTTTGTTGCATTGAAAGGAAGTCTCAAAGAAGACTCACAATTTGTTGAAACAAGACTAAGTGTTTAAGTAACCAAAACCAGACTTAATTTTAATTCACTGATCCTGGTTCTTCACTGTTCACAGAATCACAGAATCACAGAAT
>NW_010180521.1:0-6355 GCF_000695765.1 Mesitornis unicolor | reverse complement strand
AAGTTGAAGTCCCCCACGAGTACAAGGGGAAACGAACGCAAGGCTTCTCCTAGCTGCCTATGGAATATTTTGAATTACTGATCGAATTATATTATTCTTTTCTAGCCCTACTGTCAAAATCTTACACTAACCCGGCAAAACCCAGTTCTGTCACAAGCAATTACAATTTGGTAGGCATTCAGAAAGCAGTGCAACCCTGAAAAGGGATCCTCCCTGATAGCTACACTAGGCAGGCAGTCTGCTTTCCTGCATATCCTTGGAAACCATCATTTCTCACAGTTACCCTTCAGGACATAAATGTATCATAAAGACCATCATGGAATATCAGGCAGTGAATTTTTCTACTTCATCAATCAGTACATTTTTAAGGATACAGTGCTCACAGTCCAGACACAATCTGCAAAGTTATTTTATAAAGGCATTGTATAGTTTTTATGCAGAGAACTAAATAATACATTTCCTTTGTAAGTTAGATCCTCCATGCCTCCAGTGAGACTAGAGAGGATACTGCAATCTATTCCTTAGACTGGGACTCTATAATTTCAGCCCGTTTCAGACATCATCTCAGGAGTTCTCATTAGCTGTAGATTGTGCAGTAGATTTACCTCCTTTGGAAGAGAAATAGCTGTGTAACTATAAGTTAAAGTTTTCTGCATGAAAACATGATCAGTTTCTTGTGTAACCCCACTTGCTGCTCCTGTAGTCCAGCATTCATTGACTTCTCTGGATCTGTACGCATACTCAACATCTGAAAAACAGAAGTAAGTTTTTCAACTGAATAGGCCAAAAAAGATGCATCCAAACATAGTGGAATTTTTTTTACAAACACCACTTCTCTGTGACTCAGTTTTCCAGTCCGAATGGCATTTACAAAAATATTTTCCCAACTCGCCAAGGGCTTTGAATCTTCATGAATCATTGTTTGTGTAACACTTGGTAATCCTTGAATGAAACTTAGCACATGGATTCAGAGTACAGATCTGATTAATGGCAAAGGATAAGTGAAAAAAAATAGATAAAAAATTACCACATCACTTTTGTTTTCCCTTGCTCAAAATTGGTTTCAAATAAATTCTCTATTACAAGTGCACATCTTTTTCACACAAACATAATATGGTTGGTACACATCTTAGTGAAGAATATTAGGACACAGTCTGATATTAATCAGTATATTCAAGTTTGTTCACTTCTATTAAGATAAAAAGCAGGCATTGTTAGCCTATAGGATTTGAAACTCATGTCCACATCACTTTATTTTACTCTTTCTATATAGAAATATAAAACAATTATTTAAATTAAAACATTATAACATTAAATGCTTTTAATTCATAGGTAGACAAAGTCCTTTCTGGCAGAATTCTTTGCTTCAAGAGACGGATAACTAAATGAGCATACTGGCTGCTTCACTTGGCTGTCATCTCTCTAAGGGCTATATGAGCAAGCCTGACACTCTTCATCTCTCATGTTATCATCATCTACATACTTTTGTTATTGTCTCCCATGTTAAACTTGACGGCATCCTCAGTCAAAGGAATATGAGTTAAACTAAGTGTGACACTGTAAATGAACAAAATAACTAGGAGAGAAATTTAAGAAATGATCGTAAAGGTTGCATGCAAACTACTTTAGTTGCTATAATATCTGCACGAGAGCCATGTAATACACCACCTCAGGATGAGCCTGTATTTGATGCTTGTCCTGAGCTAAGCACAAAGAATTGCCAGCTGTTCAGTATTGCAAAGTAGAATGTTGACATAGATTTGAAGCATCACGATAATTATG
The DNA here is from genome assembly GCF_000695765.1 of Mesitornis unicolor. NCBI lineage: Eukaryota > Metazoa > Chordata > Aves > Mesitornithiformes > Mesitornithidae > Mesitornis > Mesitornis unicolor. The sequence continues at coordinate 4,573 of NW_010180521.1, read as the reverse complement.
AAATCATTGTGATATTTGAAATAGATACTCAGGCATAGCAAGAAAATAGCTTTTCATTTAGGGAACCAGATTTCTTAAGCAAACAAAATTATAGAAGTTAGAGGTTGGAAATATATTTTGCCATCCTTCTCTTCACCAGAGCAGTATGGTTCTTTATAGCACACTTCTACAGTGCTCTGCAGCTCAACTGTAGGAATGCATTTTGACAGGGGAGGATATCTGCAGGAAAGTCCACACACACCCCTCAACTCCACAAGATGCTGTCCTAGGAATGGAATCAGCAGCTGCTTGAATGTACATGGAGACCAAACAGGGGAGTCCCTGGCTGCGTCACATAAATCAGGATCATGGTCACTACCCAAGCACTGCTGGGAATGGGGAGGAATGAGCTACAAACCCCAGATCCCACCCAGTAAAGCCCAGTATGGATATACATGATTATATAGAGTAAAAACAAATGGCTTGTACATATGTTGTGCTGTATCAAACATGAAACAGAGATTGCTAACTCATGCTCGCACATGCATATTGCTCCAGAAGTGCAATAATTCTTACATGTAACCAAATCTACAGATGTTTAGTGCTTTGTTTCTAGATTCTCACATATCACCAAGAGCACCCGAATCTTTTATATATTTTTTATTTATTAGAAGTAAACTATAAAGTTCCAGGCAGATATATAAAAGTTTCTGGCTATGCTGACATAGGAGTAAGAGCTGTATTGGAAGCACCTGTCCAACTGCACATGTAGCACAGTCCAGCAGCTGGAAATTGAGTTACTATAGGCACCTTTCACTACAGAGCTCGCGATAGTTAACAACCTGTGACATGATACCTGCTCCCACTGGCAGCCTCCAAGACTCTGGATTCCTCCCCTGCAATGATCTTCTCTGAAGATTTTGTTCAGCAAGTAACTTACATCCCAAATGTATGCGTGCAGAACAGTGACAAACCGTGCTCAGACAAATGTTGTCCTCCCATCTGCACTTTTATCTGTGTCCTGTTCACCTGGACCATATAACACCTCCCAGAAGCCGAATGTTTGCTTGATGACATCCTACACCTAAGGTAATCTGAGCTTTATTCTTCTCTGAACATCTTGACAGAAGCTGTAGTTAGCATCAGACTCACTAATTACAGCATTGTCATCTCTTTGCTACTGGCTTTGGCAAGGCTCCATTTCACCACATACCAGCATTTGGTCATTTCTTACAGTACAGAGGCCTAACACCACAATCCTGTACAGTTTCTTATAAACGTGGGTTTCCAGATGACAAGAGTTGTGATGCCTTTTCCTATGGAGTGAGGGCACATAGCTGTTTAAACTGAAACCACGCTTCCTGTGTTCCAGTACTGGGAGACGTGTTCCAGACACAATCCATGTGTCTCCAGTACTAGGAGAAAGGTGTTGCCTTTTTAATGCGCAAAGCTGTTCCCCACAAGCCAAAAAGTTTGATCATCTGAGTCAAAGTAATAAAGAAACACAACAGCTGGTCTTGCAGTACTTAATCCACTATAGTTCCTTTGATATCACAAATATCATTATACTTAGCAGTATGCTTCTACTATAGCAATTTTTTAAAAAATGGACAGCACTGTCACCAGTTGCCTAATGTATTATATCTCTAATATCACACCTGGGTTAATAGAGCCAGAAGATCAAATGCTAAGAAAGAAAAAATAAAAACTTTTAGTTGATCCACAGGTCTTGGGAAAAGTGCTATCAGCCTAAAGACAAGGATGTGGTTTATCACACACCGAGAATGCACAGCTGACAGAAGGGTCTCTTGATGCCCAGGGCAGGTGAGGAGGATTGAAAGCAGCCTGAGAAGGTTTTAATTTATGCTGAGAGCATCCTGTCTTATCCTGAGTAAAACCTAAACAGATTGATAATTAGGACTATGGGTTTTGAAAACTGGAGTAAGAAAGTTTCTTACATAAACTGGGGGGCTTGGTTTTATGCCTTTCTTATCTTTCCTTACTACAAGTTTTGAGACTATTCTGGGAGTACTGGGATTGTTAGGTAAAATATATTCTTTCTCTGTTGTAAGTAAAAGCAGTATAGCTGAAGTATTTATGCTACCATCTGTATTGTCACAAAATGAAAAATGTTATTTGTTAAAAAGAAAACAAAATAATACTATGGAAGTATTAACTAAAACATATCTCCTTATGGTATATTTAATAATGCTTGTGTGGCATGTCTTCTGAGAAAAGTGCTGAATGGTGTCAAAACATATTAGATTCTTCACAAGGGCATAGCGTACCCTGTACTCTTTATCGATCTTGACTTTATCAGTACAACAACAAGAGCTTTAGTCCAAAATGATGAGGGACTTTTGGTTTTTCACCAATATTTGAGACAGGTATGTTGCTAACTGGTTTTTTGCTGCTTCTGTCGCCTTCTTTTCAAAGCTAAATTAATCATGCAGGTGACCTTGCTGGTTTTTATTACGCACAGCAGGCAGTATGAGCTGTTGCCGGAAAAGTGTGACATTGCTCAACTAGTGGGGTTCTGTATCTGTTTTTTCTAATATGTTTTTCATTGCTACTTCTAAATACAGGGTATCTTTCTACTGTCATGCACAGTTTCATTTGCCATAAATTAAAAATAATTATGCTGTTAAAAGGAAAATACAGCGTAGTAAAGTGTTCTATAACTGCTTATAATCAAAAGAGCTGTGGGTTTTCTAATCCAGGCCCTTGTTAGCTTTAAAATGCTGTTTTGCCTTAACTTTCCATGAGAACAATGATGCTGTATGTAGGAGGCATAGTAATCTGTGTAACTTCCCAAGACACTGGGTGAATGGGTACATCCAACTGCAACTTGATAACAAGGGATTTGTAAAAATCCAGTCAAGTCTGAGAGGGTGCTGCATGCCTCCAGTATAGTCATCTACCTGATAGTACTACTACCTGTCCTACCACCAGAGAACAGGAAGGAGGCCATCTGGAAACTTCAAACATGCTGATCTGATCCCCTAAATTTGCCATAACAGTAGGGGATTAGAGTTGATGAGCTTTTCTAGCTTATGTTTTAAATTCCTTCACATTTGTGGACAAGATTATGGCATCAGGGTAGGTAATGCTACTTCTGTAGCATGGATCTGGCTTTTCATGCTCATGATGCATCTTGCATAATTATGAATGAATTGTCTCACAAAGCTCTGTTCCCAAACTTATTTTGGGAAGCATAACTGAACTCTGCTCCTGAAGCCTGTGAAAAATTCCCCAGTACTGGGTTTACTCTGTTCAGAGATGTAGCAGCCTGCAGTGGCTCCTCAAACCTAGTAACAGAGCAGTCTCTGACTGGCTCAGAAACTGAGAGCAAGGATCTGTGTGTGAGGAGAGGAAATTCATTGGGATATAGAAATTAAAAACACTGTCGTAATGCAGGAGGCAGCAGAAAGAACTAGTTTTCTAGTTGCAGTGATGTATGGAATTAATCTTGAAACCTTACTTCAGTGTGCAAAACATGAGGCAAATAGATGAGGCAGCAAAGCTGCGGCCTGATGCCCATCATTTAGCAGGTTCCTTTGAGCATTGGACCTTGGCTGCAGGCATGTGTAGGCTGCTGAGACCCCCCTGCTATGCCATCAGCTCTGTGGATCACAGCATCTGCCAGCCAGGTGCATCAGGCATGCTGGTGTTAAGCCATGGGAGAGGGACAACGTAGCTCTAGCTAGGAGGAGGATGAAGGAGCAGTCTGCTTTGCCTTAAGCATGAGACATGAACAGCATTTCCTAGTCAATAAATGTTTAACTTAGTGACCTGAGTGTTTTCATCATACTTCTTGAATATGACAGCTGATTATGGGGTCAAAATGACTGAAAAGGGGGATTCAGAAGAAATTAAACCATGTCCCTTTAACAGGCATGCAGAAAGCTATTTTCAGGTTAGGCACGGAAAACACTTTGAAAAAGAGGTTAATTAGCATCTTCAAAGGACATCTGAAAACTAAGGCACTATTGGACAATGTGGGAGTGCCGATGTGGCCTGACAGCCTCCTTACCACTTCAAAGCAACATCTGGACAGATGCATGCAACAGTAAGGATGAACAGAAACACAGACTATTTGTCTACGGGCAGTAGTTATTGCACTGAGCAACTTTAAATTATTCTGTGGATGCTCCAGGCAGCAGTCATTATTCCCTTGGAGGGGAGAGCCATGTAAATAGACTGGCATGCCTGTGATCCTGATTAGCAGATTTTAAACTTTGAAGATCAAAAGCCTTCAGGATGCAGCGCTGGGGAAGAAGGGGCGCTGATCTTCGTGGCAGGTGGGTGGGCTGGGATGCGGAGGCAGGGTGCTACCCTTACTAGCCGGGACCTCAAGCATACCCCTCCGGCTGGGCTCAACTCCAGCTTACACAGGTACCGCCTTTCCGCGGGGAGAACGGGAGGGGAGCTCTGGGGAATCCAGCTTAATTTTTGGGACAGGGGAAGGTCAAAATAGGGAGGAGTACGCGCATCCAGCACCGGGGACCGCTGGTTTCCTGCGCGCCGGCTGCCAGCTGTCCCCGGCCCCTTCCCCTCCGCGCGGGGCGGGCTCGGGCCCCGCCGCAGCCTCCCC
>NW_010180520.1:0-13412 GCF_000695765.1 Mesitornis unicolor | reverse complement strand
TTTATTTTATTTTATTTTATTTTATTTTACTAGAAGTTGTGGAGATACTATTGTCATAAACCCAACCTAATAAATTATCTTCATCACTGCCAAGTAAACTAATGAAGTTTTTGCAACAAAGCTAAAAAATTAGTTCATATGAACATCAGCTGGAATCTTAGTACCTCTCTCCTTGTAAGAACTTTAACACAGATGGTAAAGGGAATATGTTTAAGGCTTTTATGGAAGTAATGATGAGTTCAGTCATACAACAGACTGAAATAGGATCTTAGCTGTAGCAGGATTCTTTTTTTTTTCCCCCAATGTTCATAACTGAAAGAATAGATTTGCATTATATGGGAAATTAATTAAGGATAGGTACTTTCTGCCCAGTGCATTAAATTGCTAAATTTTTGACAGCAAGAGCTGAATTACACAGAGACATGAGCCGTACAGGAAGGAAATCACAATTGCCAAATAAAGGATTAAAATGAAAGGGGGGAAAAAATATCTCTGTCAGGGAAAAAATTTGCATGAAGGAAGACCAAATGGCAATATGTTGTTACAGTCTTCAAACGTGCAATTTGCAGATTGATTTCCCTGCTCTCTTTGCATAGTAGATGTAAAGATTATGCTGAAATCTAGGAAAATTTGATTGTACATGTGCCAAAATGAATTGAGAACTTGAGTCAAATGCCTGCCCATGTTCTAACAAATTCATAATGAGAAAATAGCTCTGCAAGGCATTTCTTTGTGAACACATCCAACTAATTTTGCAGCTATGCATTTTAAGAGTGTAGGGATGCAAGAAGAGTCTCCCTCACTAATTCAGTTTGTTCCCGTAACATAACCGAATGCGTGCAGCTTTAGCCTTCTGTGATAAGCAGGATTGTCACACATCTCCTTATATTTCTCTCATCTGTGTACTATCAGTGTTGTTTGGTTGTTTGTTTTGGTTGGTTGTTTGGTTGGTTTTTTTTTTAAATTACTCACTGTGCCTATTTCTACCTCATGTTTGGCAAGCCTGTGGTCATTCCCACAGCAGAAGGTAGAATTACTGAAAACTCTTCTCACCCCTATCCCTCAACAAGAAACTTTTCTCATCTGCCATGCACAGTCTGCGTGATTGATAGATGTACCACCTCTGGAGCACAGCTCGCCACTCCTATTCCTCAGTCATCTCTGTTTACTCGGAGCAATTGGCTTCCCCTCTTCAGATACTTGTCAACATTTCCGGAAGATGTTTTAACTGGCACCCTGTCAGCTGACATATCTAAAGCAGGAAGGCTGACTAGCTGTGAAAGATGTGACTCCCAGCCCCAGCAAGACTCAAAGCACTGGAAACCGAAACAAACCCCTTAAGAGCATATGTTACCCTACTTACAATGAAGTTTTTGTGACATCCTTTTAATTGCAACCATATGACACTTTTTTGTAAGCCAGAGGCACTGAATATGAGTCTCATGTGAAGTACTAAGCTTTGAGTTTTCAAAGGTACTTTCTAAATAGATGAGTAGCTTCACTTACAGCACAAAAATAAACAAAACCCCCAAAGCTTTTTTTCCAACACAGTTTTGACTATGCAATTCTACATAGTAGGCATATATACAAGTAATTTCTGGCAGAAACAGATAAAATACTGGCCAGAAACCAGATTTTTAAAAGATACCATTAGCAGAGTGCCTGTTTTGTGAAGAACATAGATTGGTGGGAGCAGAGTTAAGCATACTGGACTCAGGCAGGAGGCAATGTGATTAATTACTTTTAATAAGTGTAACAGATATGGCATTCCAAAACTCTTTGACTCTAATGCTAGCCTTAGCTGTGCACATGTTAAAGTAGTATTCCCCTGTATACCGGTGAAGTTAGTCCATGTTTCATCCAAAATAAATGAGAATTCATGTCTAGAACTCCAAACCTTCTTTCCTGTTTTCCTTTTCTTTAAAACATCCAACACAAGTTTTAAATAAACCATGTCAAAGAACACCTTTTTTTCCCCACCATCTCCATTCCTCTCTCCGCCTATTTCTATATCAAAACATACCTGAAGGGGCATAGATAACAGTTACTTGACAGATTTTTGTAATAAGCTAGGAAGCTCTACAGTGATTTCCATTAACATGTCTTGCTTGCCTCCACTGTGTGGGGTAGGAATGAAAGAAAGCTTTATGTGACAGTGTTATGAGAAATCAGAGAGTGAGATGACATGCTGAGATACATAATTTCAGCAAATTGTGATTAATTTTTAAAAAAAAGGATTGTAAACTTGTACAGTCTTAATTTTAAAAGAGCATAAATAATATCAAAGTATCAAATGGGAAATGCTAGAGGAAACAGCAGCTAAGATATTAAAAAATGAACTAAAATTAAAAGCTGTGTATGGTAGATTAATCTCCTTAGAGCTGCCTGAGTTTAGGCCTGGATATAATTTGGTCCCTGGTTCAGAAAAGAACATAATCATGTACTTAAATCTATTTCCATTTAGAGAAGCACTTTAGCACATGCTCATCTTCAAGCATGTGCTTTAAGAGCTATTGACTTCTGTGAAACTTAAACCTAAGCTTAAAAATGTAATAATGTAATTAAAGCTCTATATTGAATAGACATAGTTCCCGAAAGGAGGCCTCTGCCAAGTACCTACAAGTGCTTAAATTGAGAGAACTCTAGAAATAAGAGAGCAGCATTAAAATGGTATTCACAGAATAGAAAAGAGAAACCACTTAAGTGGAATTTATGGCACATTCAGGTGTAAAAATTTTGCCTTAAATAACCACATTTCTCAAATGGTCATGGTTAGAAAGAGGCTTCCCCTATGTTTCTGAGGAAGTTCCACAGATTCCTAAGTTAGTGTTTTCCTGTTTCCAGATTCCTGCCTGATTTTATTCATCAGTTAGTGTAGGCAGGAATAAGATGAGTTTTCCACTTCTGTTGCCATGTCGAAGACCCTGACTACACTGTGGCTTCCTAATGGCTCCCAGGAAAGAACAAACCTGGCAAAACTGTTGTCTGTCTCCTTGAAAGAAACTACCAAAGTATTGCAGCCTCCCGCCTCTCAGGGATGGAAAAAAGTTGCCAGTTTAAAACAACGGTAAGGTGGTGAAGATTATGAAAATAATGTCCAGTGGCCTTGAGAACAGTGACAGCAGGAAAGAAACTTTAGCAAGATATGACTAGCCAGTCATGACCGGTATTTTTGTTTTGCGACTGATACAGAAAAGACCCTGAGATTATCCCTGGCTCATACTGGAGTTGTGTATGAGATCTGCAAAAGACTAATGGATTTATCCTTTGTACAGTAGAAGGAAATGAACTGCCAAGACACAAATGATTTGCCCAAAGTGGCACTGGAAATCTATGTGAAGAAGGAAATTGAATACACACCAACAGAATCTCACGTTAGCTGGAAAGAAAGAACCATTTTCCTTAGGAGAGAAAAGGATTTGTTAAAAAAAAAAGACAAAGATAAAAATAAAAATTTTAAATTAGAGAAAAAACATATCAAAGTTTTTAGTAAATGACTAAAATAAATTAAATCAGTAAGCCTATATACACATGCAAATATTGGAAACCAAAAGCAGAAAGAGGAAAAATATAACAAAAACACACAAAGAACAAGACACATTATTTTTAATAGTAAAAGTAAAAATAGAAATAAAAATGAACTTTATTAAAAATCTGTCTTTTACATAGTAATGGCTTTGCTGAGTGAACTGAACAATTCAGTAGGGTAATTGTGTGTAATTTTTGTTGAAATCACTTCTGAAATATATGGAAAAGATGACTAACTGAATTTTAGACAACTTATTTAGAACCCTAAATTAAAAAGAAAAATAAATGCAGAAAACTGGTGCTTGGAAAGAATATCACATGCAGCATTAAACTGCCAAACATGAACATTCTGGTCACAAGCTGCTCTGTGTGGATTAATACATGAGGGTATAACTAACAGCAGAAGAGTACAGTAATTCAGAAGTTTATTTATCAATAGGATTCATCTCACCTAACCTTATGTGTGTAACAGTGACATTAGGTAGTGAATAACCACTGCAGAGAAACGGCTACCTTCAAATGGCAGTTCCTTCCTTTCCAAAATTATTTTCAAAGACAGGCAGCATCAATTTCCCCTGAAGATGCCTATTTTTCCTTTTTAGGTGAAACTTACGTGACACACATTTACGTTACCAGAGTTAGATGAGATGAATATCACACTGTTATAGATTAAGGACCTTAGAAAACTGAACTGTTTTGGAAATTTTTCCATTGTAGACAGTCATTTAGTTGATTAATTTAGGCCAGATCATAGCTAAATTAGAACTAGTGCTCAACAAGGAACATGTTTTTGTAGGAAGGTAAATTAAAACATCTCAGCAAAACCTGTTCTGTCTAGAAATGTTTTGCAGTATCAAAATAGCTCAGAAATCTAATTTACTTGCAGAAATAGATATTGTTACTGAAGAAATTTATATTGTTCCCCTGTCCTGAATCTGGCAACTAGACTCCAAACACCAACACTTCAGGCAAGTTGAGGTATGCAGTCAAAGCTGAGCACAGCTTTAGGTAGTTCTGCATACCTTCAATCTGAGTCACTCTCTGCAGGTACTGTCTTCTGTTACAAAATAGCAAGCTAGCCATTAGTAAATTTCAATTGAGGCACCTGACAAGGTATCAAGTAACAGGATGAATCTAAGCCTAATTATATAGACAATCCTATCTGTAGACAGCCTATAATCCATTAAGTAGCTTCGCTGAAAATCGGCTAACCACAAACTTATTTTTCCTTCTCAAAAACCTTTAGTTCTTCAGCACCTCATTCCCTGATTAAATGAGAATGCACTTACTTGGTATTGTGTTGCAAGAATTGTTACTACAAAACTTTCTATACACATTTTTGTAAGGGAGGAACAATTTTGCATAGAATCTCATAAAAAGCTCATAGTGTCCTTAGAAATGCACTGATTTAAAACAGATTTTTTTTTCTTGTTATGTTACCAACTCTAAATCTTATAGTTACAAATGTGTTCTCACCTAAAGCCTTATCTACAAATCAAGTCAAATCTGAGATAATCTACAGTGCAAATCAGAAACAGAAGTGCTTTACTGAATTAGGGCAGAACAATGAACTATATAATCTGGTTCACACCCCTTTGCTATGATTTTGTGGATTAATTATGTGCAAAGGCTTCAGATTAGACATTTTCATATTTTACCAGAAGAATTTTGTTAAAGCAGAAACAAGGTAAGAAAACCAGCTAATCCAGAAGAGTTAATCCAGAATATTTAATCAAAAATAGTTCATCCTAACTTCAAATATAGAAAAATTCTTATTAAATATATGAAAGGAGAATATCTATATTTAAAGAAAGGCTTATGATATTTGCAATTTGCTCAGAGTGTGTTTTACTACTATTCACATCATCTTTCCCTTGTAATGAAAGGATAATCAACATGCATTTGTTGTCTTCCACAGAAAACAAAATTTTCATAATGAAAAGCAAGGTTTACAGGCTCTTAAAAATTCTTCCTGCACACAATAGAGACATGGCCTAAAGCATCACACAGATTAAAGTAGTGTTAATTAGTTCAGTTTTGAATTCAGTTAATTGTTAGCTTTCAGCCTAATAAGCTGTTTAAGTAACAAATTCTTAGCTATCAAATGAGGTAAATCTCTCTCTGCAACATGTTATTGGCAAATTCTGGTTGGCTAAAGTCTGAAATATGCTATGAGGACAGCTTTCTGAAAAAAAGTGCCTTGATACTATCCTGCCTACTCACACCCATATGTATGCTCCAACACCAAAGTAAATGAAGCGCTCAAATTGAGACATTTCTAGACAAACTGAACTGTGGTTTGGAGAAGGAATCCATCTAAAATTAGTAAGATCTAGTAAGACTAACAGAGAAAGGATAGAAAATTTTTGTCCATCACCAACTACTTTCACTTCTAAAAATTCCTAGGGAAGTACCAACCATATTCACTCATTTCACTACATTCCAAAGGTCTCCTCAAAAAAAGTTAACACTGATACTAATCCATATAAAATACTGTAATGCATTCATCATCACACACATTCCTCAATATAATGCTTTCCAATATGCATCTCCTAATTATTTTCACCCTTTTGCTCTCTTTTGCATTTCTCCTCCCCAAATCTCTTCTGGCAATGAATAGCAATTTACACTAAAAATATGTGACCTAATGAAGAAGCTGTCCTCCAGCAGCTAATTTGCTTTAGTGTAGGAATTTCAGCTGAATGTCGAGATCTTATCTCTGATGCTTAAAACACAATTCAAAAAGAATGGAAACGAACTTTCATTTTCCCCTGCTGAAGAATGTTACTGAACCCATACAAAGCATTTATAACATATCAACATTTAGCTAGAATGATCAAATCAAATAAACAAATAAATAAATAAATAAAATAATAAATTTTAATCCAGCAAGCACTTTTCACAAAATTTTGGATATACTTCTTTCCACCGCTTAGGCTTTTGGGTATTTGTAAAATTACTTCTCAACACTCGTTGATTCGCAAGAACTTAAAATTCAAAACACTGTTAAAAAATAATAAAACCTGTCTGAAACTTGTCAAAACTTTTTGCACAACTTTAAAAGAAAAATCTTACTGGCAAGTTCATACAACATACAACTACTTGGAACTATAGCTAAATTGTAACATCTATTGTTACAGAAGATCAGTGAGACTGTAGCACTGGATTTAGTACCAGATATTTTGAAGAATTCCCCACTGACTTGCTCTCCTAACTTCTTTCTAAATCAGTTACTGCTGCTGGCTATTCTAGGTACAGTCTGATATTTTGCTTTTCTCTGACATATATAAGCACTTCCTGTGAAGTTCTTGTCACTGCAAGAAACATCCATCATGTGGTGTTTGCTTTGCCATGATGATCCTTCCTTACCATGCTCTTGTTCACCTCATTCAATTGTTTTATCTGGTCTTAGATTAGACACCACTTTTGGGCAGAAACTGTGTCTCTGAATGCTCACTATAAGAAGACCTCTGAGCACTTCGATTTCCAGTGATGTCTTTTGAATGTTCATGGAAGTGGTTCTTTAAAATATCACACATAACCACATGTGATCTCTGTGGCCTAGTATGTGTTTTTCCACTGAACTGCATTTAAAAAGTAAAATAAAAACAAAATACAACAGTATGCATATGATATGGAAAGGAAAAAAACAAAACCAACCAACCAAATCTCTCGAAGTATACTTCAGGCTACTGATGTGTGAAATAAACAGTAACGATGAAAGGCTTCTGAAAAGACTTCTGAAGAGCCTTAGGTGAAATGTGGAAATTTATATAAACATGTTAACTTTTTATGTTACTCTCTCACACATATCAACAGGTACAGTGTGATCAGTATGCGAATAATTATCGGAGACCATCACAAACCATACATTCCTAAACCAGCAGCTAACAAAAACAATCAGTGAAAAAATGGTAGACCCTTGAGAAGTCTGAGTAGTAGTTATTTTGTACTGGTAAGCTGTAATGAGATGACAGAGAAAACTTCAAATAAATACCATTTCAAAACAAGATTTAGAAATCAAAGTATGAAAACTGTACTTAGTCTTGTCCTAAAGGCACAGCAAGGATTTAGGATGTTGTTAGGGATCTATTAATAATTGTCTGCGTAGAGTCGATTATTTCTCTCAAAATGTCAGAAAAAAAGATCTGGAAAACAGTCTGCATTAATTCAATATTACATTCCTTGAGTTTTACCTTGGATTAATTTATAGAAGACTTATAGTAAAAAAATATAGTAATTGGTAGAAACAGGACCTCGCAGTTTTTCAGAAGAGTTAAATCATATGAAAATTCCTCTTTCTCCAGACACTTGCAAGTGCTTCAGAGGTTGTTTCAAAGTAATATTAATAGTTCTATGAGTAATTGCTGCTGGAGGGTGACTGAAAGTGGACCTTCCTGGGAACAAAACTGTAAATTATATTACATTCTTTCTCTCTTTATAAGCAAAAGTGGTTAGATATTAAAAATATACTTCCCAAGAAAGCTGAATTACACAGAAATAGAAACACTCATTCAAAATGTGTTTCTGGGATATGTTTTTAACTCCTCTTTATAGGAATGATTATGGAAATAACTTTGCTGAAAAGCCCCAAGGAGAAAGTAGAGCACAAAACTGTGTGTTTAAATGAAAATGGATTTAAACATAAAATACTGGAATTGTTGTCATTCAACACTTTGGAAATATCATAATTTTTTATAAAGCCTTTTCTGATCCTCTAGTAAAGGAATAATCCATCTCTGATTCATATAACAGTTGTTAGTTCAGAGAGTTCAGACGTAAGTATACTACATTCCTTTCCCCTCTTATTTCTGGTACAAGAAACAATATAATTACACCCAGCTTTAAGATTTGATCAGTGTGCAACCTCTGTTTTTCCTTTACATAATAAATTTGCTACAACTCAAGTAGCCCTGTTTTTCTGCAATTAATCTAAATATATTCAAATAAATAAGAGAGCAAAAGAAAATAGTACTTGCACATTAAGAATGAATCACATTATCTGGCATTTACCCACTTTATATTGTGATATTAAAATAAAACATAAAATCCTGCTGCGTATGTACTTTACTGACACAGTTTACCACATGGTTATACAACCATTACACATCAATATTTCACCCATGTGTCCGTCTCCTATTTACACAGTGATGACTAGTTCAAATCCTTTTCATGTGAAACACCTAGATGGTAATATTCCTAGAAGAAAATGCTCCACAAAGCTCAAGATGGAACATACAATGGTGAGGAAAAGTTGAGTGGTTTATACTTAGAAAAGACTTGAATCTAAAGAGATTGCAGAAATGCAGAAAACTAGCATGTGCTGTGCAGAATAGCCAGTTGCTATTCTGCAGATCTTGCTGCAGAACACTTTGTCAATAACATATCAAGACGTACATCTATCTGACCCTGCTATGTACAAGTAGCTCAAAAGGGTAAATATAAATGACAAAAACCCTCAAAGACCTCCAGAATAATGAGAAAAACATATTATGAACTAACAAAAATAGAGGAATAAAAGATCTCCACTGGGGTGTTTTTGATACAGAAAAGACAGAAAAACAAACCTCTGAGGCTATGACTTAAATATCCTGGGACTGTTCTCTGGCATCAAGTCACCAGCATGGAAAAGCTTGTGCTGCTACCATTAACTCAAAACAATAATGTCAAGACAAGGCACATCTGAGCTGCCTATTGGGAATGGTCTCTGGTCTGCTCTGACTCCTGGGCTGTACCCAGGAGCTGCTTGGAAGAGTCTTGGCCTAGGCTAAAACCATGCAAGGGACAAATCTAACAACTTAATGTAGACAATTCGGTTCCAGTGTCTGGAAACATTCCTTGGAGCCATCTTATTTAGTATAAATATAGCCTATGTTGTCGCTAGAGATTTGCTATTGATAGTCAAGCTATGTGGAAGGTATTTCAATGGCATGTTTATGAATAACAGTATAAAGTCTTAATATAAAACACAGATCTCTTAGGGAAGCATTGAACAGATTTCAGTTCTTACGAAGCAATAGCTTTTTACAGAATAAAATGTGGAAAAGGCACTTGAATTCTCTACTAGTATAAAATGCACAAAATACACTTTTCCAGGTTTATTAAATTATACAGTAAAAAAGGCATCATATCTAAAATATTATATTAACGAATTCATTATTTATTATTTTTATTATATCATTTAAATAATGAACTTCTGTTTAAATATATGCATCTAAATCAACAATTTCTAAATTCAAGATATCCTCAGTTGTATGTTTTTAAAAACAAACAAAAAAAACCTTCTAGCTTCAGAGTCAGTTACTTTAAGGTATAAAGTGACACACTGACAGCAATACTACCAAACACAGCAAGTATACCAACACATCTGTGTTTACAGGCTAGTCTATAGGCTTGCCAGACATGTCTGAAGTAAAATATATGAAGTACAAATTTCATCTAATGATTTAAAAAACCTCTTAGGCTTCTATTTATGAGAGAATTTATGCACTAAATAAAAAGCATTACTAGATTATAATCCAACTGTGATTTTTTTTTTTTACTTATAAGGAAACTTCCAAGTCGATGAAGAATCAAGAATATGATAAAAGTAACATACTCAACACTGTAAAATATCATTAGGAGTCCCTATATAAATAACAAAATAATAATAAAACCACAAGGCTAAAATTTTTTTTTAAAAAGTAATTTGTTTAACTTGATTACCTGTGGAATGGCACTATAACCAGAAGATTTAATTTTTAAAAAAGGGTTTGCTTTCTTAACTCCAAATGGGTCCAAATATAGAAACTCCCATTCCTCTTCTTCATTTTCCACAAAACAAAACAAATTCAATCTAAACCTACTTCCATATAAATATTTAATTCCTCTCTTTGGAAAATAAAATATCTTGTTTATTTTACATAACAAATGTGAAAACAACCTTTCTTTCTGTTTACAGAATAAAGAAAAGTAACAAGTCCTTGGCCAAGCTCTCCTTTTGTAGCTGTGCTATAGGACATGCAGAAATTCTGTTTTGACCTCTTTCAACTTCCAGAAAATAAATGGGACAGCACATGTTCAATCAAAGTGATTATATTACCTGAGGCTTCTCTCTCAAATCTGCAGCTGCTAGCTGGAAAGCAGTGAAATGAGGTCACAAGGGTGAAAACAATGACTTCCAGAGCTACAGAGGCTCTCCTGGATATTCTCCCACTGACAAATACTTGAGCTAGCATATATCTGCTTTTTATAGATATTTTGATGATAGCAGATAAAATATGTTCAGCCTGTTACTAACTAGATCTAATCTGGACATCAAAGTCATGGTAGAAAGCAGGTCCTGGGCACAGAACATCTGCTGCACAAAAGGATCACGCAGTCAAATAGTTCAAGTTGGGAGGGACGTGAGGAAGTCTCTAGTCCACCCTTGTGCTCAAAGCAGCATCAGCTGTAAGATTAGCAAAGACTGCTGAGGGCTTTACCTAGTCCTCAGGGACTAGTCCCTAACCTTTAGGGACAGGGAGATCCGAGACCTCCAGGCAGCCTACTTCTGTGCTTGACAGTCTTCACAGTGGAAAAGTTTCTTCTTCTATCCATACATACTCACTGCCAAATATGCAGAGGTATCTCTACATAACTTGTTTGGGTAAATCTAGTCTCACTAGTATGCATACAGACAAACTGTGTATCATATTAACTGCACACATAATGTGACAGCACTTGCAGCTGGACAGCAGCTGTCCAGGCTCCATGTGCTCACATCTTGAAAACTTTGGTGTGAAAAAATAATCCTTTGGTGAAAAAATATTTGAAAATCCATATATATACTTCACTCAGTGATCCAATGTACCATTATCTGCAACTGCTAGTGCTGTTACTTTCAGGAGATACCACTGTGTCTATAAATGAAAGGGAAAAGAAAATGAAAATTTGGTCCATAACTCTCAAAATAAAACAGCAAATATGACTACATGCAAGCCAACATGCCATCATTTGGGTTATGTAATGAAAACAGTAACCAACTTATTCTCATCTATCAAATTAGTTTAAGAACAAGAGGAGACATTTCACTTTGTCAGATGTGAATACATGGGGATGTAGGGATGCCAGTTTTCTTTGGAGCTTGTGCTTAAAAGGAAGTTTGAAAGTTTTCTAGCTATTAAAAGTTACACTTGTAAAGAGAAGCTGGATGCTCAGTTGCAATTTTTAAAGTTCTTTATAGATGACAAAAACACCTTGTCAGCAACTAAATACTACTTTCGAGTATTTTAGCACGTACTAAAACTTTTTATGATACAGCTTCTAAATTAGAAAAATTTGATCATGTACGTGCTCAGGTTTCTGGCATCATTGAAAGATTACCTGACAACAAAGAACCAATGACAATTAATTTGGTTATAAACATAACTTTTATCTATAAACACCCCAGGGCAAAGCAGATGAAAAATGAAAAAGAATTATAAAGACACAATCATGCTCAATTAACTGACTTCAAGACTTGCTTTCAGGAAATAAAATTATTGCATTGTGATTCAGTTATTTTTTTCTGAAAAAAAAGAAGAAAAAATAAACATTTAAATCTTTGTAGACTACAGGAATGACAAAGTTTGGCAAAAAAACCCAAATAGTTTAAGTGTCAGAGGAATGTCACATAGTTCAAGAATACTGGATTGTGTGTTTGCATGCTTCAGAAACCTTGCTAAGAAATAGTCTAATATTTTATCTCAAAATCCCAGCGTTTAAAATTTCTTTAAAACTTGTTGAATTTACTCAGTCCATCCCTACATCAAATTGAAAAAACATTTTTCTTCTGTAAACTGACTTGGGCAGATTGTAGAATCCCATTAAATATAATTTCTGCTAAGGCTGAGATGTAAATTAATTTTAATTATATGCATAAAGAGTTATGAACTGAAGTTCAGAAAGCAAAAATTTATTGAAATGCATTAAAACTGATAATATCTAACAGTAAATACTAAGTCTAAACTAAAAATAATTGAGAGCAGTGAAAACTGTGAGAGTTGTGGAAATGTATATGTAAGAGAAAAAAATACATTCAATAGTAACATTAATGGATTTTTTTCTTCAGTATCCCTTCAAATAAAACATTTTTCCATAGTTAATATTGTTGAAGGATGGTTACCAAGTACTTCCATATGAAGAGACCCAAAATGAAGATTCATTGATTATAATAATCTATTTTAAAGAGGAGAAAGTGGTTAGGGACTATTTTAATTTTCATCACATTAGGTATCAAGTTATTACTTTCTTGCAGGAGTCCTTAAAGAACTTTTGCAAAGGTTCTTGAGCACTATCACCAGCCAAATATCAGAAGCAGATCACTGAAAACACACTTTTTTTGCAGGAGCCAGCAACTTTAATTAAGCTATATAATAATGTGACTCGTAATATTTTATGTCACCATTATGCTAAACAGGGCAGGGGCAGCAACAAGAGACTGAAGAAGGATCAGGAAATATTGTTCCCCATCTGTTCCCATCTCCCTAGCTAGAGAGTTAGCACAGGTTCATAGCACAAAACTTTCCTCTAAACTTCCAGCATTAGCCCTTCCACAACTCTACAGAGAAGGTAAAATGATGTCTAAAAGCATGAAATGTGCTTTCCTGACCATTAGATTTGCACTAAGCTCACCACTGAACTGAGGCAAAGCATGAAAACAGGTCCATATTCCCACACCTTATTCATTTAGGTTGTATCCAGCCTTTAACGCAGAGACAGTGCAGTGTCCAATAATATAAAATACACTGAAACAAATAAACAAACTGGAAAACCTCCATAATCCTCATTACAACATTTCCTTTATGGTCTTTAGACCATGACCTCCACTTTCCTCTCTGACATTCCCACATAGAAGCTTTTTATTTTATTTTATTTTATTTTAT
>NW_010180519.1:0-5272 GCF_000695765.1 Mesitornis unicolor | reverse complement strand
TGCAACTTGAGGCCATTTCCTCTCGTGCTATTGCTTGTTACTTGGGAGAAGAGACTGATCTCCACCTGCCAGTCTTCTGTGCAGGAAACACAACTCCTCAGCCTCATCTGTACCTGTTGTATAAGGGTAATAAAAGTTATGATCTGGTCCTGCCCATCAGCACTGTAATTTCTATTTATCTGCAAGCAGGAAGTTACAACACAATTTAACACATTAGGCTATTCTCAGCGACATTTGATTTTTTTTTTATCCTGAATCTGACTGGATTTTAGCTAAGGCAATGTTCCTTTTTGGCTTAGAAGTCATCCAAAAATCAATAAACTGAGAGGAACAGCAGCTTAATATGAACAACCATGAGCATGTGTGTGCCATGACCCTCTTCCTTTCCTTCCTTTCCCCTTTCCTTTCCTCTGTGATCAGAAAGCCCTGAGCCCGGGGAAAAGCTTCAGGGTGCACAATTCGCAGCTTAGTAGCGAGCCACAAATTCGATTTTCAAACCTGAAACCGCTGGAGGGTGTTCAAGGGTTCTGCGGGAAAGTTCAAATGAAATATTTGCAGACTGTTTGATAGATCGATGCAATGCTAACGGAATACAAATTTTAAGACATTTGCAAGGTAGAAAGTTTGCTTCTGTTAATCTTTAAATGTTAAGCGTTAACACTCTTGCACATCTACATCCTCACATAGGTGCATGCTTTATATAGGAATGTGAAAGTGTACTTAGCTATGCATATATCAATTTGGCAGGGGGAATGTATATGTGAATTAATCCATAACTTAATGACTTAGTAACTTATTTCTAATTAAGTAGGCTACTGAATCATCCTTTTTCTTGGCAGAAAGACGAAACTTTATTTTGTTTTTCAAAGTATAACTTTGATCTCAGTCTTTAGCATGGTTTTGGCTTCAATATTCGTACTTCAATTTCTCCCATCAAAAAAGTAAACGTATTATAATTATTGTCCCTAATGTTCCTACCATTGCAAAAATTCAGCAAGAAACATAGATCAGATGAGATGAATGTATGTCTGGAGAAAAATCTAGCAAATTATATTAATGCATTGCTGCTTACTAGAGTGGAGGCAGTCATATATGCTTGCCTGGCGACAACAGATCTGCAGAGCATCTAACAGACATAAGATTAATGATTTTTGGTATTAGACAGGACAAAATGCCCAAGGAATTCTGATTAACCAATATAAAAGTACACTGCCATATGCCGGGCCAAGATAAAGCTGAGGAATAGATTTAGGATGTATCTTTACACTGGGGCTTTCTCATAAGTCTAAGATAAATCTTTACCTGATTGAGGTGAAAAGAAGCCATACTTCTCTGGCACATCAGAATGACAAATACCCATATCATTAAGGGAACAGAAGCTATAGTCTCTGTAAACTGCAAGTTCTTTAAAGCAAAAGTTACAAACTTGGGGCTAGGTCCCTGCAAGTGTTGAATATTCCTTAAAATTAGCAAAAAACAGCAGTTTAATTTGTGGGAGTTGTGTTTTCCCAGTACCTGCTGAAGAGATGTTCAATGAATTTTGGTCCTGGACCCTAGGGGCACCGTTCCTCTCTCCCTCCATCAGAAAGGGTTGTCAGAGGAGTGCTCACAGCTTCTCCATCTCTGGTCCTCAAGGAAGGGTGAAGGGACAGAAACGGGGGACCTAGGAGAAGCACAGATTTTCTGCTCTGGAGATGTTTTCTGCCTGGTGTCACTGGGAGCTGGAGCTTTAGGATGGGGACACTGAAATCTTTGGTTGGCAACAGATATGATGTGAACAAAATAATGGGGACACAGTACAGAAGCTGTCCTTGCTGTTATGTGTGTCAAGTTATTATTACTGTCATTACACGCACCTGAATAGAAGAAGCAGCTCTTTTTATCTGTAGAACAGTGAATAGCTTTTCCTCTGACATTTTGTATTTAGCTTGATTACAGGTATTGCAAGCGCCATTCCATACATCCATTGCATTCAACCTGCAAAGGCACCGGCCCTGTGTTTGTTGTTTTTCTCTTTCATTCTCCCCTAGCTGTCCTTCCCCCATTTCATCCTCAAACAGAGACTAATCAGAACTGATTCTACCATAGTTTTCTGCTGCACACTAGTTTTCAATGTTTCTTCAAGCATTTGACGGGGCTGGGAAAGATCTGAGTGAGAGCCCTCTGCCCTGCCACCCTCAGCAACACTGAGGAAACAGGAGAAAAGTACACCATGGCCCAGATTCAACACAGCATCTGTAGTCTCCACTTTTATTTAGGTGCCTAATTTATTTCAGGAAGAAGCTTAAAGCTTAAATGCTTTGTTGAGATCTGGTATTCAGCTGCAGATAAGTCAGTCATTTCAGTATCACCCCCAGAGACGATAAATATTGGATACACAGTCTTTCAGTCCTCTGTGCACACATACATTACAATCTGGCCTCCAAATTAAGAATGGATTAACAATTGACCATCTAATTTTCTGTGCAATGGTCCATATGCCTCCTATTCCACAGCCAACATTTTTCTGTTAGTCCACAATTTTATGCTGATATTCAAATGGGCTCTATAAGTAGGAAGGAAAGCAAAAAGGAAGGAAAGCAAGGAAAGGAGGGAAATCAATTTGATTCTTTTCATGTCTGTGAATCAAGATCTCCAGCTGTGGCAAACTCTAATGCAAAGTATGTTTAGTGCCAACATCAGCAGCCGTGGAAGTGCCGGCTTCCAAGGATTCATTGAGATTCCAGTGAACACATCCTGCATTGAGCTCAGTATGTTAACCCTTGTTCGTAATGAGGTTGGTGAAAAAATATAGGCACCTGTGGGTGGTAGAATGTATTTATTGACCTTATTTCTGCCAGCTTTGGTCTTTAACATTTATTCATTAGAAAAATTCATTAAAATTGGTGAACCAAGGAAATTAACTGCAGGGAAAAGTTCAGCTGTATAGCACATTACTAAAAAATGTCATTCTTTCGGTTAAGAGTATGATTGATGAAAACATCCACTAAATAAACCTGTGAAATTCTGACAAAAAAATTAGGAAAAGAACCTAGCTATGACCAATGCTAGATCATGATGTTGTGTTTAACTCTGCGAGGTGTTGAGTATCTTCTCTTTAACCTGTGCCAAATCTCCATTCCCTCTGCCAGCAAGTTTCCATTATATTCTAGCATATGGCTATTTCAGACTTTGTGACATGGAGAATGGTCATCTCCATGGAAAAACAAGCTTGTTTTGTGTTGTTTTGTTTTTTTTCTAATCACATGTATCAAGAACATTAGGCTGGGTCTCCCAGGTGACCTAAGACAGTCTCTGGGTTGTTGACATATATATATTTTTATTAAAAGATCCTGCTCCATTATTCTACTGGTTGATATTTATTTCCCCTACTATGGTGAATGAAAGGCAGTTCTAGCTTCTAATAAATAGGACTTGGAATTTTCATCTTTTTCATACTTATTTTTGTCTATATTTTTTCCAGACTGAATTATTTTTTAAAATGACGAGTACAGTAGCTACATTTCTGCTAAGGTTTCACTAGAGCTTTCTGCAGTGTCTTCAGCCTCCCCTTACTGAAAATGTCTCCCCTTCACATACTCTAGGATTTCATTAGTCATTCTCATGGCTGTGTCACCTCCAGAACTCAAGGTGAAGGATTTCTTATTTTTAACCTTTTACAAACTGTCGAATATTCCTCAAATTACTCAGAAGTAGCTCTCTCAGAGGTATCTAGTCCACCTAATCCAGTACTAACCTAATCTCTCCTTGTTTATACAATTTAATCTTCCCTGGTCTATTTATGTGATCTTAGCTAGTTTGATCCTGTCTAATTTATCCTGTCCTTTCTAGCTCATGTTATCTTTATAGCACTAATATTAAGATCTCATAACCTCTTGCCAACACAGACTAAGTTCCTCAAGGAGAAGATCGAGAAATGAGACTGAAGAAGGAGAAGATGCAAAAATGAGTTTGTGTTCTTACTTTCTCTCCTTGCAATCAGTGCTGTTGTCAAATATTATCTTTTAATAGGTCCTATCTTATCTTTTCAAAATTGATTTGAAAAACCTGACTGTGACAGAGAACAGCAAGAGCCAAGAGGGAAAAAGGCACGTGTTGCTTTATAGATCAGCTTCTTATGAGTTTAAAAGCAGAGCCTTAAGGCTTCAATACTTTTGACTAGTTGGAAAAATAATATAATTCATGCTTCTAAAAAACACATGAAAGACAGACGGATGTTCAGATAGAAAAGCCAGTAAGATGCAAGGATATTGTATTGATTAATCATACTCAACAGAATTTTGAATCTCTGACATTAGAAAGGCTGAAAAACAGCTTGCCAGACAAGAAGAAGAGGGAGAAGATAAAGTTTTGGGCAATATTCTTATATAATGTGTAATAAAACTGAAAAAAGAAATTTTTTTTGCTATACATACACTCTTGCCCTTGGAAACACTGGAAAGGAAAGGCCAAATCATTACATGCTGATCATGAGAAGCTGGGGTGATGCATGCCAGAGAAGGATGGTTGTGTAGGGCTTTGTACCATGACAGAAAGGAGTAGGGAAATGAGTATAACTCTTGCCACCACATTCAGCAACAAGCAGCTCTGAATGGAACAAAAGACAGGGTGACCAGAAGGACAGAGAAGCCAGGTCATGAGCTGAACAAGCACAGATGTCTGTAACACTGTGGGGAAAAGAGTTACTTAAACTGAAAGGTAGTCTTGACATAAGAACAGATAGGTATAAAATAGTCATAAATGAAAATGGGGAAAATAGAGAAGGGAGCATAATCATCAGACCTGGAAGTCTTTCAGGAGGAGTTTCCTGAAGGTGGAAGTAGAGAAAGACTGCCTCATTCAATTGTATATAATATCAGGGACACAGTGATATGAGACTGTGCATCACCCAGACAATTGTTATTGATACTATTGGGTGTAATATGTGGATTTGTATCCTTTTTGTACTTTAAGGTATCTATCAGTACCCTAACAATAAACAGCAAGCTCACTTGTTGCGTACAGGTTTTTTTGGTACTATTCCTCTAAAGCACAGGTGACCAATTCAGACCAAATGAAGTTCTAACTCTATCAAAGGCAACGACAATGCTTCTTCTGCATTCAATTTTATCTCAGCATCTTTTATTTTTATTGCAGCGAGCTCAACATCAATGAGTAAAGACTTTACATGTGCAGTCTCAGTGCATGGCATCTCTTGGCTTCTGAAGCTGCAACTTCTTGGCCACATTATCTGAATCAGCCCTCAATCACACAGAATCACAGAATCACAGAA
>NW_010180518.1:2051-26061 GCF_000695765.1 Mesitornis unicolor | reverse complement strand
TCTGTGATTCTGTGATTCTGTGATTCATTGCTTCTTGCTGTTATTGCTCAGTGCCAAAGCCCTGATGAGTGACATGTCTTTTGTTTATTTATTTATCCACATATGCCACAACCATTTAGGGAGCTTTGTGGCTCAGTTTAACATCATAGTGACTGTAACTCTTGTTTAGCCTACGTGTGATGCTACCAGGACAAATTCCCTTCTTAGTTATGTTGGCATGGCATTAGGCAAACATAGCACAGAATATGGCCAAGAAAAGTAAACAATAAAGAAAAAAGATGTTTTCAGTTCACCTACCTCATGGTAACTGCTAATTCTGCTAAATCTGCAGCAAACCTTTGCCCTCTAAATAACAGATGCTGCTATGGAAGAACTTGGATGTCAGAAGTCCAGCAGCAGAAAACATTTCACAGCACAGAAATATGGGTACATTTAAAGCATTCATTTTGTCTCACTCTAATTTGGTTTTTAACCGTGGTGTCTGCACTCTTCTGGCAGTACATGCGATGCAACACAGCTCCTCTCACCTGTACATCAAGGACAACAACCTGATAACATGGTTACGGTTTGGAACATCAAGAATGTGCAGGGGAAAAAATAAAAGCAGAGAAAGATAGCAGGATGACAAGCACGCCATACTGTGCCAGCAAGTTATGCCACAAATGTCAGCACTGGCGTGTGACAACGCGCTATAAAGTGGAGTTGACACTCAACAAAGCAATTTATGATAGTTGTCTGTCAACAACACTTTTTTGTTTGTGCTCAGATAGGTTCTGGCTGATGGAGCCCCACACAATCCTTCAAGCTGTCAAGGGCCTCGCTTTACACATTTACATCTTAAACTGCACTGATTGTGCACCCTGAGTGTTACTGCCCCAGAAAGACATCATTGCCTCACTCCGAGCAAGTGGTGGTGTAAGCTCCCCAGGCTGATGAAAGCTAGCAGGACACAAAGCCTGCCATCATTCCTGGTTTCATGCCAGCAAAGCTATAGCATATATATGGTAGACACGACAAAAACTGTGTTTTTGAGGGCTACAGTTTCAAAAAAAAAAGAAGGTTCAGAATTACCATTACTTACAGCAAACAAAACCAACCTTTGCTAAGGGGCATACACTGAAATACACTACTATGGAGGGGGACATTGGTCCCAAAACGTGTCCGATGCTAGACCTCTGTGGGTTAGCTTTGCCCTGGTCCAAGATGGCAGGGCTCAGTCTGTATGTCACTTTGCATCCAGTTCCCAAACCGGAACAAAACCTTTATGTGCTGCTGTGGGACAACCCACTGCAAGCACCTATGAGTAAAATCAAAAGAAATACCACTGCATTTCCCCAGTGGAGCTGAGAGGTTTCCATGGTATTCACATCTTCCATCTCCCACTGCCAATGCTTCAGCCTTCAGGGTGATTGAAGGCCTTTTCACCCTGGAGTAAGAGGCAGCAAGGCTTACATCCTCCTCACCAGTGTGGAGAAAAACTCAACTGCTCTGCTTCGACTGCTGAACAACCATGGCATCAACCGATTTTCCCATGTTCTTCTTAGACTCTTTGAGTACAGACCAAAAAAAAAAGCCATAGCCAAGCTGACAGATATTTAGCATCACATATAAGCATATCAACATCTCAAACCTGCTCAAACCTTTGTGGCCACAAAGTTAAAGCTAAGTAGCCACCATTTCAAGACAGAGCATTTCTTTTCGTGATACTTGCATAACTAATCTCTGCATGCACATAAAGCTGGCTGTCTTCCCAGGCTGCCTCCCTCTTGGAATTCAGGTACCTTCCCTTTGGCAAAGGAGGTCTAGGTGGCTCCGGGGCTCGTTTCACCAGTGCAAACACTGGGAATTGTTGTGATGGTGCAAAGAGCTCACACAGGCTCCAGAGCCTTCCCACCTGTGGGAACTGGAGGATCAGTGCAGGAAGATTTGTCCTTTATGGACTTCTGGAAAGGACAAGAACTCTGGTGAAACAGCTGCTTGGAAAGAGAAAGTATGGGGAGGTTGTTTCATTCAAATCACACTCTGGTGCAGGCATGGGAATAATTCATCTTTGGGCAATGCCATTAATATTTACTGAGCAATATAAATGGATCTGGGTTACCTGGGAGGGGGGGAAGGCATTATCAATTACAAAAAAAAAGGTGTTCGGTATGGGATCTAGGGAGAAGCAGAGGATAACCCTCCCAAAAGTCTATTAAGAATGGGTAATATATTGTTCCATTTTCCATGCTCATTACAATCACTGTCCCGATAATAGCTGCATGCTGTGCCTTTTTCTATTCTAGTACAATTTTCCCTATGGGAACTAAATATCTCAGTTTAAATACTGAGAAAATCTGGTAGACGAAGACAATATGCTTCTGCTGTGCTAATCTTTTGTGTAATCTGCATCTTAGCTAGCTGGTTACTGCCCTTCTTTCTCATTGCTTGATACAAAAATGAAGGGGCAGTACAGGGGAGAAGGAAAATGTTGATCAGACAGTCAAATGAAATGACATTGCGAAGGTCAAGGTATGTCAGACTTGATGTTTTCAGAAATTAAGGCTTTGGTAAATTTTAATTCTTTGGCCTCTGGAAGAAAAACAATCAGTGGCTCTATCTTAGTGTCAGTCTCTAAACTAGGACTTTGGTGACATTTAAGTCTCTATATCCAGCTCCTGGCACGGCTTCTACATGCGGTGATGCTTTCCTTTCTCAGGGATCTGAGTATCCCTGGGAGCTCACCCTTGCTGAGTCCTCAGGGCATCCTGGCCCAAACAAGGCAGAGCAGTTCCTGCATGGGCAGCAGTGGGATCTCAAGTCAAGGGCCCTGCTCAGGCCTTGGGCTGATGGCCTGGCCCAGAGGCGCTGCTCGCCGAGCCCTCCCCATGGCACCACACACCTCCTCCAGACAGCCAGGAAAGACAAGAAAATGAGGCTCAACATCCTGCACAATTCTGCTCCCAAGGACCCTGATTTGGGCAGACCCCATAGAGAGAACTCCAAAATCTGAGACACAGAGATGTCAGGTCTAATGCTGTGCTGTTCCTAGTCCGTGCCCATGGTGCCCAAAGTCACCATCCACCAGAAACCATCCCTGCTGCAGGGGTGAATGAGGATCACAACGTTTAGGCTTGTGGTCTGACCATATGATAACAGGACCCTGCAAAGGCAAAGAGCTTCTGATTCAACTGTGCCTTGGAGGGGTCACTTACACACTGTGACTCCGACACTGCCTCTTATTAAGTTTATTTTCCAACTTACTGCACAAGCTGGCAACTGAAATAGCTCCATTCAATTTACCTTTAAACAGAGGCAAGCCAGAGCACAAGCTTAGCTTGACATTAACTCATTCTGAAGATCAAAAAGAGGTGTGTTTAACTTTGCATTATCTTCATTTTTAGTTTCCACTATTTTCTGTGCTTCCTGCTATCAGATAGCATGGAAAGCAGAACTAATAGGGAGCAACACACTGGGAAAGCATTGACTTCTCGTGTGGAAACTTGAAATGTTATCTCACAAACAGATACTCTGGTGACTCCCAGCTCAGTCCTACATCTACAAAAGGGCCTCTGGCCTTCAGCTGGGTCGTTTTTACTTTAATATGTAATGAACCTTCACAAGGTCACATTTACGGTACTGCAAGGCTTGGCCTTCATCAGCAAGTTCAAGTGATTCTCCTAGCAAGGTCAATGGGCTGCAATTTGGGACCAAAATCTGCATTCAAACTCTGCAGTGTGTGTGACCAGAGCTTCCCAGGGAAAGTTCCCCATGGGGACTCAGAGACCTAAACTTGCCATGGAAGAGGGTTCAGTTCAAATGTGCTATGCAAAAAGGTTCAGTTCAAATTTGCCATGCAAAAAGGTTCAGTTCAAATTTGCCATCTTTGGATTCCTGTTCTGTACGTTTCCCTGTAAAACCAAACCAAACTTCTTAATCCTATGCTTGCCTCTCTTTTCTTGAATCTCCAAATATAAACAGAATATTTCAGAATTTTATTCCACCAGTAGGATTGAACAGGCCTTTTATAAAATGGTAGCATTTAAAACAAGAAAAAAGTTAAGTATCAGATATATCTGATTGCCAAGGAGCACGACAACCTTGCTCTAGACATGCCCAAGCCCTGCAGTCCACATCCATGTAGAAATTTACCTTTGATGGTTGCAGCTTGAGCCTATCTATTAGTAATTCAGTAAAGCCATTCTTCTGTTCAGAAATACGTTCCTTGGGAGAAGCTTCTGCAAACACATCAGCAGGTGGTGGCTTCAGAGAGAGACTGAATGGATGCACTCCTAAGAGTCAAAGCTGGGGGTACTTTAAGTAGAATGACAAGTTAATCAACGACATGAAATCTTTCCAAAGGCAGCATGAGGTTGTTCCAGGTGAAGGCTTTACCTTTTCTTTGTAAAATAGTTGCCTGCTCCTACAGATCTGCAGGAATAAATTTTACGTCATGGTAGCTTGTACTAAAACAACTGGCAAAGAAAATAACAAAAAGCCCCATCAGTTCCACACAACCGCCCACCTGGATTTTGCTTTGTTTTGGAAACTTTAAGGAGTTGAGAATCAAACTCACCCTCAGGGCAACTCCAATGAAATCAATGTGCAACCCTAGGAATTAATCTGGCCCAAGCCTCATTTTCTCTTTAACTGTAGGAGCCAAGGTCATTTTCCCATCTGGATTTCGCAGATTATTCTGCACATACTGATGAGTTATACCTTTTATCAAACCTTGACCATCATTTTCAGGGCTAAAAAATGATTGCACAATGTCAGAGGATCACAGGATATAGCATGAAGACTCTTGGTGTTAAAATCCAGACTTTATAATTTCTATGGGGCACTTTTCCTGTGCTTCCCAAAGCCATATACAATACCTTTCCACCAGGCAGCTCAGGACTTTACTGTCCTATGCCTCCAAAATCTCTCCCCTAACGCGAGATGACACTATCCATCCTCTATCTTAACTTAAGGGAAGCTCCTCTTTTCCACATCTGTATGATTTATCTAAGTGTGACCAGCATTTTTCTGCTTGTTGAAGGACTGAGGAAGGACAAACTGTAAGCACAACTTCTTTCAGAGAGTGTGTCAGTCTGTCTATCTGTTCCTATAGCCTTGTTCCCCTCTCGTCTACTCAGTAACATCCCTTGTACCAGCACATGTGATGTGTGGATAGATCTGACCCTGCAGGAGCCTCTGATGACAAGAGAGCATCTTGCAGTCAGGGCTGCCTTAGCCCTTCCCTTGGTCAGCACCTTAAAAACTGCTTTGGAGTAGTGGAGGGCAAAGACCTAGTGTGAGCATGCAATTAGGGCAATTAGCCCAAGGTCCAAAGAAAGTAGATGGGTCAAAAAATGCGGCAAGGCTTGGCTGCAGACATTGCCTCCGTCACAAGGTGGTCTGTGTCAGACCTGCTGGCCAAGGCTCTACTTGATACGTCCAGCAGTACCTAGGCCCATTACGGGGAAGAAGACATGCCATGCAAACACAGCAGTGACTCTATGTCAATATGTTGGAGAGAAAGGGTTTAGCAAGAGCAATTTGTGCCTGGAAGCACACAGCACTAGGCTATCTGTCTGTTCCCTTTTACACTACCCTAAGTATGAGCATGTAACCTCCTCAGTGTATAGACTGGGGTGCTAAAACACGCAGATGCCAGCTACAAAGTAATAACACTGGGAAATTTGTGGTTTGTTATATTTTAATATCCTGAGCAGAGTATTATTTGCTGTTTAGTGTGCTTTAAAATGTTCTCCTTCTGTGCAATTGATAGCTTTACTGCTCCTGGACAGAATAACAAACAGCTGTGCTGGTAAAATAACAGAGATCCTTAGGATCATCTCAGGGCAGCATTTTGGCAGTCTTGGAACCACGGTGACTTGTGGAAAGGGTGAGTGGCTGCGGGGCAGATTTGCCAGCTGGTGCAGGCACTTGCAGCTGCTTAAGAGTTGATGTAAGAAAGACCTCATTGCAGATTATTAATGGCAGAAAGGACAGCTGTAAATCACAGAGTCTTAGCTCTTGTGTAACAGAGACTACTGACTTAGCACCAGAAGTCACTGATGAGCTTGACCAGAGGCACCCAGCTGGACGATGGAAATGCTGCTCTAGTTTGCTGGAATTTCACACGCCAATGTTGTATTTCCGTGATGCAGCAGAGTTCATCCAGAGGCTGAAGACCAGGTAATCACATTCTATACATGTTTACTTCTTGATTGTTTATTCAATAAAGATCACTTCAGAAACCCACTGAAGGCAGCGAGAGACTCCTGTTGGCTTTCCAGCACAATTGGAATTTGGGACCGATGCTCCCGAAGGTCTGTGTAAAATTATGAGCTCCCTTTGGAGCTCACACATCTATACTGAGGGTAACCTCTTGCAACCTGTTCCAAATAGCTGTCCTGCCTGGATTGACACTTTCTCAGAAGAGCTGTGAACCAGAATCACCTACTAACCTCCTTCCAGGCAAAAAGGTTTCTTGGCCTAGGTAAAGGAAAGCTCAAGGGAGTTGGGAGCAGTTGGGGCAGAGCCATAGGTCTTCAAAGAGGTTTGTGTGAAGTTTCAGTGTTGCCTGGTCCCTCTCTTCTGTTTCCCCTTCAAGACAGGACACTGCAGGCACCCCTTCCTTGCTTTCTCTCACAGTCCATTCCCCTCTGGCAATACCTGAACACCATCTTTAGCCACAGCTGCTGGGGTCTCTGCAGTGCACAGCAGAGCAGAGAAGCAGCTCATATTGGTGGATTCTGGGGTAAAACCTTTCTGAGTCCAGCACAACATCAGTCCAATAAAAATATGAGCCCTGTAGCTGGCAACCCTTGCTATGTGTAATGGCACCAAAGGGAATGATCTGTCAATGTTCGGACATGTCGGATGTGGAGCCAGAACTGGTTATACTGTCTGTTGACCACTTTATAATGAAGATCTTTTGCCCAGTCTATGTAAGATTGAAAATCTAGGTAATATTTTCTGGCGTTACATTATTCTTCGAATGAGAAGAAATACAGTCTCTGATTTGTATTCCTCTGACTTGAAATCATTCATTTTAAATGACTGTTTGTTCTGCTAATTTAGAATCTGGGCAGGCATGGAAACAATTTATTTTGGTTTGTGAAAGGAGCTGAGCTTGAGTTTGTTAAGCACATATATGCTTTGTTGCTTTGGGATGCAATGCAACTCCCTACTGGAATAAGATTGCTTAGGTGAGCTGAGCTCTGTGATGATGCCCTCAACGAGAGACCTGTCCTTCACCTTCCCTGGGCCTTGGAGTAGGTGCAGTGATGGCTGGGTTGGTGTGGCTTGCCTTCAAGGAACAGCTCCACGCACTCTTTCTGGAAGCTGTGAGGGTGGGATTTGGCCCTACAGCTCACCCACCGCACCTCGGGACACCTCATGAGGTGACAGGCTGTGACTAAAAGCACACGGCCATGGTCCCCTGACTGCCACAGCACATGGAGCAGTGGTATCACATGCCCTAAATGCGTTGGCCAGATGCAATGGCCCAGCAGAGGAGATTGGTTTGTCCTCTCCTTCCCTCACATTCGCACAGCACGTGGGCCCCACCACGTCACATTTTGCTTATCAGAGGCTCCTTGCTGCAGGCTGTTCCCTCAAGGCCTGCAATGAAGCCTCATTGACCTGCCTGATAGATCAAACATCAGGTCTGTTGCACCTTGCCTTGTCTTCTCCACCCAAGTTATTTTCTAACAGTTGCTCAATGTACTAAACCTTTTTCAGCTGGCCAAAGTGACTTTCACAGCCATCTCTACATGATGCAACCCAGACAGTGGATTGATGTTCACACAGGAACCTAGTCGGACATGGAAATTCTGGCCAAACTCCTCAAATGGGGACCACTCGTCTCGGAACCCCGATGTGAGCCCTCTTCCCCACTGCAATGGAGAGGTCCTTCTGCTTCTCAGCCTCATTAGACACTTAGAGTCTCGCTGCTGGAAACAGGGAAACTCTTTCAAAAAGCCTACCCGTGCAGATGCAGATAAAACAGGATTTTGACATCTCTAACAATGCTACTATCCCAGTAAATAAATTATCAGCATTCACTTATAATTACTTCTGTTATACTTATGCCTGCCTCACAGCAAATTTCCCAAGACAGAGTTCTGATGTCTATTAACTTTATTTTCCCTAATGTCTAAGCAAACTCCATTTTTTTTGAAAAATGCTCCTCATTATTTGAAGCAGAAAAATAATTGGTACTGAACAAAAGCTGGATAATATTGTCTTTCGTGATATGCTGAGCAATGACTTGGACTACAGCAACGTTACATGAAGCAAGGATTTGTTTAAATAGCTTTCATTCTGGTTTGCCACTAAACCTCAGTAACAGTACATTAAATACATGTATTTCAGTACCCCAGCACAGACATTTTGTTCTGTAACTCGGAATGTTTCATCTTACCGCTCTGAGGATTCTTGCCAGTTGGCAGCTTTGCACGTGTGCTAAATTGCTAAATTTTTAGCATTTACCCACTTATCTAGTTTGACACAGCATGCCTGCATGAGGCAGAGGGATTTGGGCTTGGGAATACGGGCACTGCACTTTTGGGGTCGTAGGGATTTAAATTGGCACTCTGTAGTCCAACAGCACGGCAGCAGGCCCCTTGCAACTAGACTGATAAACAGCAAAACGTGTTAGAAGCTGGATGAACTGAAACCACGGCCACCCGACAGCAGAACGATTTGCAAGGGAGACTGCACGGTCAGGAGGAGTCATAAGCAAAACCTGTCTGATTTACTGCAGACAGATCATCCCCTTTGAAACCAAAGATCTAATTTGTGCCATATCTTTGCACCAGCCATACATGGGTCTGAAGTCAGGTTTGGTCCCAAACCAGCAAAGACTTTATCTCCGTGTCTTGGATACAGCTAAACTGGTGTGGCAATCAACTGCTACCAAACTGGGGCTGCGGCTGTCCCTCATGCTCACACCACCCCTCATCTGATCCCAGCTCAGAGCTGGTCCAAAGCACTGACCCAAAAGAAAACCATTTGCTGGTTTAGCCCCTGGATGGACTCACACCACAGGGGCAGCCAGGAGCCAGTGCTGGCAGAGGGGACAGGGTGGCAGCACGTGGCCAGCAGTGAGGACGACAGCTGGCAGCAGCTCTGCTGCTGTGGGGAGCAGATAGCCCTTCATCATCTTATCCACAGCGTCAGGCCATGTCCTCAGCACCTGCTGTCCTCACCGCAGACAGATCAGCCGGACCAGGAGACTGTGGAAGATTTCTAGCTGCTGTCAGACTAACGAGAGACTCGCAGTCCTAGGTTGGCTTTTGCTCTGAACCAGAGACTTTCCTTTTTCTGTTGACTGGTATCAGGAATGAAAATTAACAACAACCCGTGAACACAAGCACATTAAGGCGATGCAGCTACTGTGAATACACAGAGACAGGGTCATCTCACCACATATGGCTGCTCTGAGTATTTCTAGCCCTGTTGCTAACTAACTGTACCAGACATGGCTGGGGCCACAGTAGACCCCTGGATCCCCCAGCCGTGTGTCCACAGGTAGTCTGCAGAGAGAAACACATGATGGCAGCTTGCTGACAGCCTGCCCAGTCTTTATGACAACAAATAAACTGCTTGAACTTCATGGCAGTGTTGAGCCAAGCTGCCAGCTGGGCTCACCTCTGTTCTGGGTGCATTACAGACCCTGTTCCCACCATGCCCATCCAGGAGGCAAGTCTGATTCAGAGCGTGGTTCTCGGTATCTGATGCAGGCAGCACAGACTGCCCAGGAAGGAAAATAAGTTTCTAGAGCCCTGTGCAAAAATAAATAAATAAATAAATAAAAATCTCTTTATTCGAAGGTGAGTGAGGCTTGTGGCCAAAAAGTCACATTTTGCAGTATTTCAGAGAGGTCTAGTCTTTGTCCCAGACTGAAACTCCAGCCCAGTTGGCACAAGTCCCGTGGGTTTCTGGGCAGCTACAATTTCATTCTCTAACTTACACTGCTGAAAGCACTGGCATATGAAAGGTGAACAGCTTCTAAGAAATGGGCTAGAGCCAGACCTGGCTTCCTCATCACTGTTTCCCAGTGCTTTTAGTGCTAGTGGCAGGTGACTCACTGGTAGAGAAAAGCAACCACAGTAACAGCAGAGTCCCAAGGATTGCTTGAGGCAAAAGCTCCAACCCATCTCCTAGGATAGCCCTGTCTGGGGTGCACAGCAACATCAAAATAAGACTGCCCATAAGAAGCTTTATAGGGAAGGAGTTGAACTACACCTCTTCTACTGAGCTTTTCACCTTTGTCATAATCCAAGATAGTGAGATTCAAAGGATTATTTCTCGTCCATGCAAAACAGTCTTGCCATTTCTCCCCATGATAAATAACAGCATATTAATGACATCAAATGAAATAACAGTTCTGTTGCTTCAAGCACCCAAGCTGTGCAAGGAAAAAAGAAGCTGTTAACAAATCTGTTGTTCTGAATCTGCCCAACCTGCGAGGGTTGATGACTGGAATTAATGTCCCCT
This sequence comes from Mesitornis unicolor, assembly GCF_000695765.1. Lineage (NCBI taxonomy): Eukaryota > Metazoa > Chordata > Aves > Mesitornithiformes > Mesitornithidae > Mesitornis > Mesitornis unicolor. The sequence goes on along the minus strand of NW_010180518.1, from coordinate 15,588 downwards.
GGCTCTGAGAGTCCACTGCCACCAGCAACACCAGCTCTGGCTGCCCTCACCCTCCGCTCCCCATCCACCCCAGGGAGGCACTGCCTGTAGTGCCCATTCTATTGGCTCCAGACCAAGGCAAACTGGGCTTTATTCCCAGACCTCCCTCTGCTTCCCAGTGCTGTGCAGCTCAGATCCCTTCTCTGAGCCTCAATCTCCTCATCTGTAACAAAAAAGTGAGCCACTGGCTTGTTTTTGAAAGCTTCAGGTAAGCAAACAGTAGAGAGAGGGAAGGATTGGGACTATCCAAACTGCTGCTGTATATGCAATGCCCTAACCTCAAGAGAGGATGAGAACTGGGCTCCAGCTACCTCCAGCTCTGGTTTTGGAAGCAAATGCCCTCATTGCTGAAGATGTGCAAATCTAAATCTCCTTCCTCCTGCCCTTCTGCCTGTTTTTCTATGGTGCTTGGGAAAATTACAGTTTTGTCATTTGAAAACAAAAGTGCTTAGCTGGCAAGAAAGACTCCATAAAGGCGGCAATGGAAACTGTCACATCTGTACTGTCTAAACACCATCTGCCTTCCAAGTTTACTCTGAAAGAAAGCAAATCCCATCCAGTTCTCTTGCTATATATCAGTAAAATGCTTAGCAGTGGCACTTGGAGAAGGAATGAACACATTTCAATTAGGCAATGGCATCGTAAAACACCAGCTCAGTAAATAAAAACCTGGAGGTTAACATTTGTAGAGATTAAGCAGTCTGTTAAGTAAAGTTTACCATGGTATGTTAGGGTTTTTGTAATACATAGTTAAGTACAAGTAGCATCCAAAACAGACACCTTAGCTTGCTTTTCAGACTGTTATTTTTGCTTTAAAAATATGTGACTACCTCTGAAGAGTTAGCTAAGACCCAGAGACTAGTTTGGAGCTGTAGACAACTGCAGAAACTGGAGTATTGCTTTTGATAGAGAAAGCAAGGACAGCAGAGTGATGAAGAGGAAAAGCAGAATCCCAGCATGGTTTGGGTTGGAAGCGACCTTCAAAGATCAAAAAGGCAAATCTTACCTTTGTTTAAGGGGCTGGTGACAAATGCTGAAAACAGAAGGTAACTGCTCCAAGTGGGCTCGTTACTTCCAAACTCAGACAAGTGGTTTCGATTGCAATATAACAGTACAAATACTTAAGAAAGGCTCCTGGGGTAGCAGGTCCCTGTGTGCAGATGCAGGACTCACAGCGTTTTCAGAGAAGCAGCGTCCTCTGCCTGCTTCAAGAAGTGACTGCTCAGAGCTGCTATCACTGTGACCCCCTGTCAACTTTATGAACAAGGCTTGGGACAAAATTTGATCAAAGCACGTCATGAATCTTCAGTGTGAAAGTCACCAGCACATTTGCACTGCAGTGGATTGGGCCTCTCAAACTGCCAAAAACATCGGTCCCATCCTACATATGGGGAAATGCATCTCAGACAAGCGCAGCCTGTGATGATAAACCTTCCATCACACTCCAGTTACAACTGGACCAGCTCCACCTGGTGTGAGTACTCCAAAGAGCTGCTGAAAGCTGCTGGCTGCAGAAACACCCCTGCACTACAGCACTCGCTCCTGCGCTGCCAGTTCTCCTTTCTCGTTGGTTTTTTCCCCCTGCTTCAGCATCATTTCCCCACCACCATCACATGAGCTAAGAGATTATCTCAATTATTCCAGCTGTTGTGCTACACCACACTGAATGTAATCAAAGCCAACAAAGCACGCTTTGCTGGCTGCATTGTCATCTGGCACTGAAAGCTCAAGATCCCAAATGAACAGTGCTTAAGCTGCTGTCATACTCGAGGGAGTGCAGCAGGAGAGGGTTGGGGCGGGGAGGGGAAAAAATAAAGCTGTGGGTTTTACACAGCTGGGGTTTTTATTATCATTAGAAACCTTCAGTGAAGTTCAAAGCACTTCATGAATCTTCAGTGTGAAAATCATCAGCACATTTGCGCTGCAGCAGATTGGGCCTCTCAAACAGTCAAAAACATTGGTCCCATGCTACATATGGGGAAATGCATCCAGACAAGTGCAGCCTGTGATGATAAACCTTCCATTGCACTCCAGTAACAACTAGATCTGCTCCACCTGGTTACTGGAGTCCTCCAGTACTCCAGGATGGGATGGAACAAAGCTGTGATTCTGGAGGTATATCAGTCTTGATATCTTTTTGAAATGCAGCCTTCTTAGACAAATATCTCCAGGAATACCCTGGATTATAAAAGCAGATTTATCTGGGACTGTGCTCATACAAAGTCCTGGATAACCCTGCAAATTCATTACTTACGCTGATAGAGGCAAGATGCAGTATTCAACTTTAAGCTCCACGATTGACAGAGCAGCATCTTCAAGGCATCCATCTGAAACAAAATGAAAAGAAAAAGAAAGAAAAGACTGACATAGAGCCCACATTATACATCCAGCTCATTTCCCTAAGCAGAACTTCAGACTCACCAGCACCAGGGTGGATGATAAATAAGGGCTATAGCCTTAGGCACAAAGAAGTCCATCGATACCCTGCTCCACCCAAGCTTGCAGTAATCAGTGTACAGAGGTGGGGACTGACACTGGATCCTAATACAGTGCCCAAATGCTGAGAACAAGCACTGGTTAAGCAGGAGCAGCTGCTGAAGGTGTTCTCTGCACTGGAACTTGCCCCTGAGATGCATTCCCCCTCTGTCAGTGGGTTACAGGTGCGTGGTCCCAGTTCACTTCTACCTTGTTGGCTGCTAAGTCCCATTGCAAAAAACTGAGAATACATCACATGGGCATGAAAGGGCACTCCCCTCCCGTGGTTGTTTTTTCAGGTCCATGTTACACCAGCTGAGAGCAGCTCTCCAAGCGACACTCTCTAAAAGACTGGCACCTTGGGGACCCTAAGGCCATCTCCAAGATGAGCAACAATTTCCAAAACACAAATGATCGAAACTCTTCACACCATGGCCCCACTCTCATAGACTTCTAATGTCTAAAAGACATTTAGTCCTTTTTAAAAATTAATAGTGACATTCCCAGATCCATTCCCAGATGCTGGGAAGGGCAGAAACTTCACAACTTTTCACATGGTGCCATTTCAGCAGGCTGAGGAGCATTTCTTGGCTTCTCAGCATGTGGACCACAGCAAACTCTTCTCCATTTCCATCCTCTAGTATTTCCCCAGGGATGTACATTCCAGGGGCATTCAGAGCTTCATGGGAAGCATGGGGTAATCTCCCAAAATCTAGGCTCACATTGCCCAGAATGAAAGAAGGGTCTCCCTGTGTGTTGTAGCGCTATGGCACACAACTGAAGAGGCCAATCTCCATCTCACGCAGAGCGGCATTAAACATATACTGGGCCCCTCAGTTCAAGAAGGACAGGGAACTGCTGGAGAGAGTCCAGCGTAGGGCTACAAAGATGATCAAGGGAGTGGAGCATCTCCCTTATGAGGAGCGGCTGAGGGAGCTGGGTCTCTCTAGTTTGCAGAAGAGGAGACTGAGGGGAGACCTCATTCATGTTTATAAATATTTAAAGGGTGAGTGTCACGAGGATGGAGCCAGGCTCTTCTCGGTGACAAACAATGATCAGACAAGGGGTAACGGACACAAACTGGAACACAGGAGGTTCCACTGAAATTTGAGAAGAAACTTCTTCTCAGTGAGGGTGACAGAGCACTGGCCCAGGCTGCCCAGAGAGGTTGTGGAGTCTCCTTCTCTGGAGACATTCAAAACCCGCCTGGACGCCTTCCTGTGTAACCTCATCTGGGTGTTCCTGCTCCGGCAGGGGGATTGGACTGGATGAGCTTTTGAGGTCCCTTCCAATCCCTAACGTTCTGTGATTCTGCGATTCTGTGATACAGAGCAAGTGCTGTGGAAAATTCATATACCCCTCTGTGAGACATCATGCAAAGGTGACACCCACATGCACACACAGGGCTCTCTAACACCCAGTACCCGAAGTGTTAATACAGCACAACAGAAATGAGATAATCTCTGAAATGAGGACAGTGCTCCAAGAACAGATCGATCCAGGGTTGCCCTTCAGTTCCCAGTTGCTGACAGACAGCAAATTGATCACAGTATGGTTTGAATTTCTCTCCTGACAATTCAGGCAGGCAAGGGCCAGGAGCTCTGTAAATGCGTAATCCGTGCTTGGCACTCGCTCGCTACCTACTAAACAACAATAAAACCTTTGGAGCAAGCTGTTTCTCCTCCAGTCGGTTAACATTTGTATCCAGCTGAACTCCTGGGGTGATAAGTACAGCAGACCTCCTCCTCTGAGGCAGATAAGTAAAGCATACTGTAAAGAAAAGTACAGGGTATTGGCACGTTTCCCCTAAAGGGGCTGTCAGCAGCTGAGTGCTGCAGTCCCCATGAATGCGAGGAAGGAGAGGGGTATTTTTTCCAGGGAGCCTCTGCCCTCTCTCTGCTTCCCTCACTATTAGCTGATCCATTTTATTTCGTCCCTCCTTCTCCCTGGCTTGGTGTGCACAGAGCCATGCCCAGACACTGGCCACAGCAGCATTTTTGCTAATTCTCAAAGTGCCACCTACAGTTTGTGTGTGAGTGCACACAGTCAGAGCCAGAGATGGAGACATGCTATAAATGTACAGATATATGTGTGTGTATATATATGGGTACTGAAACACGATCAAACCAGCCTGTAGCTCACACATGAGAGGATAGGAATAAGCCTGGAAATGCTTCTGCTCTTCTGGGGAACAGGTCCTCTGTCTATGGAGGAAATCAGGCACTGAGCACACGAACTTCGCAGGAGCCTTGCAGGGAATTGCAATAGGGTCATTCTGACTGCTCATCGTATACTTTGTGAGTGGTCCTTAGTCCCTAGCTCAAAAGAAGTGCCACAGGCACAGAAAAGGGATCTGGTATCTATTTTCCTCCCTGATCAAACACACCAATGGATCTGGCAGTACCAGCTTCCCAGAGGAGCCTCGAAAATGATGGTGAGTGGGAGCAAGTGCTAGAGTGGAGCAGCGCAGCGGCTTCAACAGTCGCAGTGATTTAGCAATCATCACCAACACCTCCATTCTACTCCCCCTCCCAAAAAAAAGGACCCTGCACAGTGGAAAAGCTTTATTTAGGCAGTGGGGAAGGCAAACAGGGCAAAAGAAATGAATGCAACAGCTGAGAGGGTTGGGATTTAATCAGAGCTTTTAATCTACTGCTTGCTTGCTTGCTTCACTTATTTTCACGGGAAAATATCCTTGTCTGTAGAAAATACAGATTTTAAAAAACCCAAACCTATTCCCTGTATGACTGAAATTGAAAAGTAGGTGAGTTTTTTTGTTTTCTTTTAAAATCATTTTCTTGTAGAGATATTTTAAAAGAAATAAAAGAGGACTTCACTGGTCGTATGTTGTGCTATAGCAGTCAGGTTAGCTGGGGTGCTCGGAAAAGCCATCTCTAGATCCATAGGAAAAACAGTGGCCAAACACTCTCAGGCAGAGGCTTTGCTTGAAGATTTGCCTCCTTTGCCTGGCTATTCCCACAGCTCTGTGCACCATCTTTGTCTTTTCCTTGGGGTTTCATCCAACCCATAGAAAGTTGTGCTGAACTGACACCATCAGGAGATCACACTGACCAGATTTCAGCGTATGTGCAGGCCTCAAACAAGCCCCCCACATTTGCTGAAAAGCCTGATCCCAGCAGGAAAACCACCCCCAGGCTTAAGCCGATGTTTGTAGGAGAAGATCCTGGAGAGGCTGGATTGCTCTGCTCTGGAGCTGCTCATCCTTTCTGCTCCCTGCGCCAACCAACCCCAGAAAACCCAGCAGCACACTCTGTTTGGACATGAGCACACTTGGAAATGGTTATTTACAATGATTTCACTTGGATTGACAAGAAAACAAGAGCACAGAATGGTTTTTAAATGCACCCTGTGGCTAAAAGCCCAAAAGCAGCTGGCCTCTGGCCAGGCTATGAGAAACAGCAACGATATTTTGGGGCAGAGGCAGCGGCGAGCCCAGCTTCTTCCTGCTATTATTTGACTTTTTAAAATGTACTTAAATTGAGAGGTTGTTAACTAATTGGAAGTCTTTCACTTTGACTCTTAGCTTTGGCTCATGATACAGTAGATCTACAAACAGCACATTCCCAATGCTCTTTTCAGTCATCAGTCATTCCTCTCACCCACCAGTTTGTTTCTTTTTTTCTGGTTTGTTTTTTGTTTCTTAATGTTTCTTTGCTGTAAGCTTAAGCCTTTTGTGGGAAAGAGAAGACGGAAGAAACCTTTCTTCCTTTCTGTTCATAACAAACACTTTTGTTCTGCATGTTAACTGATTTCTTGGCTTCTGAAGAAGTAAAGTGTTAAAAAATCAAACTCGAAGATGAAATATTGAGGTTGTCCTGATTCCTTGTTCCTTTTCCAAATCTGCCATCAACCATTTGAGACTTTAATTTCTGTTCCAAAACACGAAAATAATTTACAAATTCTTCAAAACTCCCACAGATATGGGAAAAACATTCCCACTTAACCATCTGGACAACTCCTTTTCTGCTCCAGCTCATGAGTGCTGGGGGTCAGACCCCAGCCTCCTCACCAGTGAGGGCAAGCGCCAGCTCCACAATGATGAGGTGACCTCACTGACCCCTCCAACAGGAGGTCCAGTTCCCGCAGGGCAGGAGGCTGCAGTGCCATGCGACTTGTCCTGCACCAGCCCTTGCCAACACAGGAAACAATATCACCAAAGGCGGACCTCATACCACCAGGAATGGCATGGAAAGCTCCTTCGGGGTGGACCTGGCAGGATTAGAGATTGCCTGAGCATTTAAATGGGTTCCCCTGGGATAGGCTGTCAGCACTTTTGGACAATACGAGAATAATTAAACAGGCTTTTGATAATTATTAATTATTTTTTATCTGCAGGGGGTCACTTAAATGGCAGATCTTTTCCAGGCACACTACTCTTCTGGTCTTTTTCTGCTAGGGAGAGACGTTAGGTGAGGGTGGAGAGAAAGAAATTGAAAATGCAGAAGGAAAATTTGACCAGACTACTTCCACTCTTCAAAAACTCAAAATGCAAGTGTGCATGAGTGAGCTGGTTAGATAGGAGCTTAAATCTTAGATGTAATCCCAGCAATATCCTTATTTGTACTCTTTCTTCTTTCCTCATCTAATTCTGTTAATATGCAGCTTTGCAGCCACTCACCGGGACAATAAGAGCCCCAGAGAAGAGGGGGAGCCCTTGGTCAGGGAATTGGCTGGGGATGGTCCTGCAGACTCGCAACCACACACTTGTCTGAAGGAACCTGCTGCCACTGGGTTTCAGAAGCTAAGCCAGCCTGTCCTGGAAGGTGCTGCAGATGAAGACAACCCTATCTGGAAACAGGTATTGGGGTACAAGAGAACGCAAAAGCCCTTTGAACAGGGGACAGGCTGCAGAGGTGTCAGAAAAGTGGCACTGAGAGCCACGTGAAGCTCCAAGACAACAAAAAGCCAGACCTTTAATTTTTCTTAGAGATCATGGTCAGCCAGTCATGGGAGACAAGCCCATAGGAAATTAGACTTCAATAATTCCAGCTCTTACACAGGGACCCCTAATGTGTTACTCTTTACAATAAGACTGAAACACCCCAGCTAAAGAGCAAATTCAGTGGGCAAGAAGGTAGGAAGTAGCTCAGGAATAAGGTATGGGACCATTGCAACAGCTTGATCAAAAATAAAAGAGTGGTCGAGTGGCTTTTTCTAGCAGAGATAAGTCTCTTGATCTGCTCTGCTCCTGAAAAGGGCTCTCTGTGTGCCCACATCCAAGCAGCTGGCAGGATTGGGACCTTCTCCCCTGCCTCATAAGACAGGCACTGAACATGCTCCATGGAGCTGTGCAGATAAACAATACATGGAAATGTATGTGAGGAGGAGTGTGCAAGACTGAACACACAGGGGGAGAAGAAAGGCGAACATGAGAAACCAGACATCTAACAAAGAAGGAAGAAAAATGATCAGACAAAGCAGTAAGATGAGAGAGAGTTGTTATTAGAGGCAAGAAGTAAAAAGAGGCAAATTAAACACCAGTTCAAACCAAAATAAAAATAGCACAGGAGGAAAAGGAAAAAGAAAACACCTGCAGAGGAACAAAACTGATGTTTTTCAGGAGGTGCCATCACACCCACATCTGCTCAGTCAGGTCTGTAGGGGGGCACACTGAAATTACCTGCAGGGCAGTGGGGTGTCCCAGGGAATGGCCCTGGCTGTAGCACACCCTGCAGAGCCCCCACGCTCTCCTGGCGGACCAAGAGAGATAAAAAACTTGGGGACGGCTGCTGGGTCACTGCACTGATTGTCTGCATCAATGTCAAACAGTCACTGCAGAAAGACTTAGCTCTGGCTGCTTTTTGAGACACTTGCATGTCCCCTCATCTACAGAAGACCTTGTCTGGGCCACTGGCGCTAAACTCAGCTAAAAGCAAAAGCTAAATCCACATACACCATTATTTGGTGCAGAATTCTTCACACAGCAGTATCAAGCAGGATCATCTCTATGAAGATATCTCAGAAAATTAAGATAGACTCAAGGTTCCTGTATTTACATTGGCATCTTGGTCACAAAATTAAGGCTAGGAACAAGAACAAGATCAAAACTTCATCTTGGGACATGAGCCCCCAACTCTGCTCCATATTGAGCTGCGTTCACAACAAACTGCACTAATCCCTGGGGACAGCAAAGAAACCCGAAAGAAAAGCAAAGCAGGAATTTATGTGTAAGAACCATATGGCACAGTGTGGAAAGCAATGATAATGCAACGCTGCAAAAATCAGAGCCAATTAGGTGCATCTTGGGGTTGTCTCCCTGTTCCTTCCCAAAGATGCATCCTGAAATCAGCCAGGCTGCTAATGAAAGACAGGGGTGATAGCTGTTGGTGCTGCCCAAAATGTCTTGGCATTCTCCAGTGTGTCCCAAGAGAAAGGGTGGCCCTTCTCCAGACCAGCCAGCATCTGCCACTGAGGTCGACGTGGGTAGGAGGAGAGCAGCCTCAGGGCAGGGAGCACAGGGCAGCAGCCAGGGAGTGGGCTGGGAAGAGGACCCAAAGTGACTCCTTCTTTTGACTCGGAGAGAAATTAAGACAGAAGATGGTCTTGATTCTGCTCCCCAGCACATACAAGCATAAAGGCAAAGCAAGTTCAGCTTCAAAGAGGCAGAGCATTTCACCCCAAGCTGTCAGCGCCATCAACTCAGCATTTGGAGACTCTCCTCCCACCACCAAGTGAGGTTGGACGCCTCTTTCCAAAACCTTGTGCTTTCCTTCAAGAATGCCCTCTTTATCCATCCTCCTCCCTGCTCTTTCTGCTGTCATTTGTCATCATTATCCCTTTGGATCCCTCGAAAGCAGCTTTGAAATGAAACTTGAGGAAATGCTTTGGCTTTGTCCTTATATCCTGGCTGTCCAAACTCAAAAGCAAGTGTCACCTACAGGCACTCCAGGAATGCAGCTGGTACCACTCTTACCTCTGGCTAACAGGGAGACATTCATCAGCGTAAGGCACTGAAAGGGTAAAAGTGAGTCACAGCTCCATGTCTGTGTGTCCGCCCTGCTCAATCCTCATTCCCCACAGGATTAGTCTGATGGGCAGGAGTGTCTCAAAGGATTTAAGAAAGCATTGTGGTCCCTTTTCTGCCTCCAGCTTTCCTGCCTGACCTTCATCAGGTGACTGCAGCTCAGCTCCCCCTCTGCAAAATCAGAATTATAGAACCACTCTGCTCCAACACAGCATTGCAAGAATAAATGCATTACCAGTTGTATTAGGCACATGAGTACTCAGGGATACATATGAGAGATTACTGCACATTAGATTTCTAACTTTACCTCACAGATCAGACCTGACTTTATCAAAGCGCTGCTGATGCTGACTGTCTCTGGAGAGTCGAGGAGCTCCAGCACAGGGACAGACAAGTCAGCCCCCTCCGAGTACTCTTCTTAGGATCCAAATGGGAAGACCAGCCCTGGTCACTCTTTTTTGCTTCTCCTGTCACTTTGCTTACAGTGCTTCCCTCCATTTCCAGATGCACACACACACCTGGAGATCTGAGGGGAATGAAATATCAAGAGAAAACAAAGCCCTAGAACACATATTTAAATGCAATCAGGGAAGTATGGTTCTTGCTTTGATGGCATATTATCCTGACAGTTTCTGGGTGTAAATACATGCTATTTTGGCTACTCTTAGGTGAATCCAAATGTTAGTGCACCAGCTGCTTGCTTTAACACGTCTTTGCCAAAAAAAAGAAGCTGTGTTTGTGTACCTGTGGCAGACAAGTGAGTTGGATATTTACATGGGAGATGGAAACGCCTACTAAACATTTTCATGTCATGGTTTTATAGCTATGGGCTTCTTAAAGAAGAACAGATTTACTCCAAACCTGCCTTCTTCCCCTCCCTCCACTGCAGGCTGCGTGGCTGCTTTGCTTTTCGAGCTCTGTAACGCCGTATTCACTGATCCAGCTGCCAGTTAAGGAAGGTCGAGCTGACCTTGCTGTGCAGGCGCTGCCTGGGTAAGGAGGCTGTGGGGGACCGTAGCTGTCTGGCTAACACGGCCTCCACGTGTGGCACGCCTGCTCCTCACCAGAGCCAATATTCACACCTGCTCTGCGCAGGGCTTGCAAATACCCAGGGAACAATTAACCTGCCGCAATTGCTTGTTTCATTATTTTTAATCCAAGGTGTTGAGAGGAAAAAAATTGTTTATTCCTAAGATAAAAGAAATCCTAAAACCTCTCTTCACCCTCTGGTTTTCATGCAGTAAGGAATTTAGATTTCCCATGACTTATACTTGCTTTTGTGAGGGAAATGCCCTTTTGAAACATGCCAATGCCTACTGACTGATGCAGCTGCCTTGCACCTAGAAAGAAACAGTTAAAAGAAATACATTAAATCTCATGACAGAGCCAGAGCTGCTGTCTCAGTTCCTTTGAGTCAATCAGCATGTTGCTGCTGCTGTAAATCAAAGGCATTTCTGCAGTACACCACCATTTTATTAAGCAGGTACTGCCCTGCAAATGTAAATAGGTATGCATAGTAACTATAAGAAATTATTCAAAGTTCATAACCTCCCAATGCTTTGTTTATAGCCTAAATATGCAAACACATTATTTTAACGGACATCTCTTATATAAGTGAAGTGCCAGAGTTGCATATGTATAGGCATATACTACAGATGTATAGATACCTCACACATACATATTTATTTCAGTACACAAGATGATGGAATCATTGTTATATCTCATGTAAGTCTGGATACTGTTTTTGTAGATCGTTATGACAACTTCTGTTGGAAAACTACAGGATACTCTGAATACTTTCACAACATTTTGAGAAGCTGCAAGAAAGCAACGAATATTCAAGTTAAAACTGTTCCTCAAGAAATACGCACTTTCTGAATAATGTGATTTCTCAGGCCAATGTAACTAAAGGCTGTGAAGCAGAGGAAACACATGTGCAAAAGAAAAGACTGGAGAGCACCCAGAGAGCATTTATAATGTTAATTATCAGACAAGAACAAAATATTCGTGCATTTTGTTATTAGTTCAATATCATATCAAAAATAAAAAAAGACTTACGATTGCAGGCTACTTCTACAAACCACTAGTTTACTATGCATTTGTCCACTCTGGTTCTTGCTCTGTAACTAGTAAAGGGGATGCTCAGCAGCAGACACATGGCTTTACTGAAAAGCCAGAGCATGAGTCAGACAACCTTTCTGATTTAGGATTCCAAGTGTTTTCAAAAATAAGGTTCAACCCAAGTTGCATCTCCCACTTTTCTGCAGTATGGGCATGTGAACGCATTATTTGAAGCTCCAGTATGTCCGCTCTGAGCATCAGAAGCCACAGAAAAGCCTTGCAAAACCCAGCAATGAGCACTAGATGCCTTATCCACAATAATAGCAGGTTCAATTGCTTCTTTCTTGATGCAACAGCACAATCCACACTCTGTATGAACTGGCAACTTTATCATCTACCAGATCCATTATGTATTGACGAACAGAAATAAGCACAGTTATAGAAATGCTGTGATGAAGAGATGGCTCTCAGAACACCTTTCACTAGATAAAGCAGTGGAGTTCAGCTGTGCAAGCCAAAGACGTATGGCATGAGGAATAAAGCAAGGGTATTTGGAAACTTTACCTTCAGTCAGTGCCTCAGGTGATTCCTGAGGTGATTCCTGCACTGATTCCTTATACCTACCACAGGAAGCACCTTGAATGCCGAAAGCAGTGAGAGCTGAGCTAACGATAAATCTTTGTTACACAGGCTGTCTAAGGCAATTCGTGAGTGTGTAAGTACCAATGCTTGTATGTACGTGGTCTGTGCCACTGCGCTGGGCATACACAGGAGCAACGAATTTCATGCTAGAGGTTTATATAGACATATATAAGTTATACAAACACACAGACCCCAAAGACGTGTTTTTCAATATAACCCCTGGCCATCCCATATAACCTAGATGGTTCAAGGGCAGGAAAGCTACATAACATGGTATCTTTGCTGATAAGAAAGCAATAATCCCCTTTCTGCAAGGAAATGACAGGTTTGAAATTGCCTTGTGTTCTCAGGCTTTAAACTTGGCAGCATGTCGGTTCTTGTAAATGTTTCACTCCAGAAGAGTCTGGCTATCCATTATTAGCAGCTAAATCACTCTCAAGCACATGGGCAACAACATTTGGACACCAGCAATGAAGCACCAGCTGTTAGCCTGCTGCAACTCCCCATGTGTTAAAGATTGGGGGGTTTTCTGACACAGGAATTTATTTCACGTATCATAGGTCACTCTTCCTGCGAGAACAGCAATTCATACAAAGTCTGGGCTTCTCCCTAAGGCAAAGTCCCGCTGTCCAGTGTCCCATGGACAAAGAGAAAGAAGCTTATTTTACAGTAAAAGAAACATGGTGAGAGGAGAAATGTGAGTGCTCAGAAATCACATCAGCAAGAAAATCATTGTTGTATTGGGTAAAAGTACATGTGTCTGCTACCTAGACAATCTTCCCTGGTAGCCAACTAGATGGGGGCATTTTGGTTGATGTTAATTTCTGATAAACATATAGTTCAATTCTTTCGTAATGCCGTCTCTTTTTTAAACCAAGTAATTATCAGTAATGAACAATTAAAAATAGCTTTATAAATATCACCATGCTCTTAAACAGGAAATGACTACATTCATTGTACAGCTTATCTGCCATAAAAAGATTCAGTTGGCTCTTCTATTTATAACAGCATCTCCCTTAACTAATTAGCAGCATTAGCATTCACAGGCTGCTCACCAGAGGAGGATCCAAAGATCCTCGTTTCCTGATCTGACCCTGGATATTTTGCATCATATTCCCATTAGCTCATGAGGACTTTATACTACCTGTGTCCTCGGTAAGTCAAGATTCTCTCGTCTCTTGAACTCATACTTTTGTCACAGCCAATATATTACTCTGCCATGAAGTCACACCTCTGGACATACACGTGGCATAATGGCACACAGCACAAAAATTCTGGCCAAACTCACCACCACAAGTCCTCAGTCCTACTGGCTGTACAGTCTCCGATTCCTTT
>NW_010180518.1:0-2020 GCF_000695765.1 Mesitornis unicolor | reverse complement strand
CAGCAGGCAGCGTGTTAGATTTTTGCCTATGTCTGAATGACACAGAGCAAAGAAAAATCTTTCCAGAGTTGAGGGGGAAAGCCAAATTATTCTGAATATTTGCCAAGAGCAGGAGGGATGCTTTGAAAAGAGGTTTTGATACCAGATTGAAGAAAAGAAAGAGAACGAGAGGAAGTAAGTCCTAAATTATTTCCCTTTGCTAGGTTGGCTGGCCTCTAGGAAATAGCAGACAGGTTGCACTGGGAACCCAGCTCAGACTGCGAGGGAAGAAGTTGTGGAGCAAACGAGGTTGGCTTGGGGAGAGATCAGAAACCATGTGGAGCTGGCAGTGATGAAGCAAAGGAGGGGTGATTTGACACTTGGGGAACTGTAAAACTGTGCGTGGAATGGAAGTCAGGCAGCTCTTCAAAAACAGGTTGGGAAATCCAGCAAAGATCCAAGCTGCGCTGGCAGTTGCCTACAAAGATAGGACCTCTGAGAAGAGGGCTGCTGGCATTTGCATTGCCAGGAGGTATGCAGGAAGCACTGCACTGTGCTCAGACTATTTACATGGTGATTTTCCTGGCTTCAGGAAATGTTCAGCCTGTCCCTCTGAGAAGCCCATTTTGTATTTATAAGGCTTTATAAACTTGCAAAATCTTTCAGAAATTCTGATCTGTGCATAATTTCCCTTGCTTTCCTTCAAGTGCTTTTCCTCTCCATAAAAATGTGTTATTAACTTCCAAAATCTTACCACATGACTGTTCAATTCAGGGGAGGCTTTAGAGCATTGAGACTGAATGTTGGAAACTAGTCGGTTGGAACTGAAGGAAAAAAGGTGTTTTGAGAAACAGGCGAGGGCAGGACTGTCATAATTCTGCATACAGAGAAAGTAAAGTTGGAATTGCTGAACAAAGCAAGCACACAGCCTTACAGTGTTCTTCACTCACAGGAGGAAGGTACCATGAAGCCAAAGATCAGAAAGAGAGAAGAAACCAGTTTTTGGCCTTCTCTGAATTGTTCTTCATACTGCAGACTGACTATTGCGAAATCCATTCACAAACGTTCTCAGGACATGCTGTTTCATGGCCAATATTTAATCTGCAGCCAAACAAATGCGCACAAGCATCCAGACTTTCCCCAGTATGTTGCTAGGTTCCTGGTGAGCAGATTTGTCACACAGCGCACAATGCAGCCCACAAACCCATTTCCCAGCCATCCCAGGTTTCAAAGATTTGTGGATGTCAAAGACAGAACAAAGCATTCCCATTCCCTGTGTAATACAGGCTGGAGAATACCAGTTGGCACGTCTTAGATCAGTAAAATATTTCTGATTAGTACCAGTTTATCCTAAAGAGAGTCATCCAGTTGTAAGAAACAAATCATGAACAATGGAGAATCTACTCTGTCTCTTGCCTGTCTGTTCCAGTACTAATTCCCTTTTTGCTGAACATTTGAACTCTGCCTTTAGATCCAATTTTTCTAGCTTTGGAAACTGTAGAAGTGCTCAGGTGAGATTCTCCAGCCCTTGTTTGTAATAGGCAGTAGTTCAGACTAGCTGATTATAACAGCATTTCTAGCTTGAACGCTTATGCATCTCTGAAAATACTATGAATTCTGACAGGTTTTCAATACATTTGTCCACCCACAGACCTGATGTCATCTCACTTGCTGAAGGAAACTATAAAGGAGAGATTTCCTTTGGCTCAAGAGAGATGTCTGAGTAGTGCCAAAGCCTGTCCTTCCACAGGCATTTCAGCCAGCAGGGAGTAGCCTGAGATCCATGGGCTGTTACAGGCAATCAGTGGCCAGAAACAACCCAGCTCAGCTGGGTGTTTCTTCAGCCTGTGCTGCTCAGACAGCCTGGCTATTGCTGGCCATAGGAGCGAGAACTGTCTCTCTTCAAGATACGTTATTAAAAAGCATCCTCTCTTCCCCTGACACGAGGTTATCACCAGATGTGAGAGGGATGACACGCCAGACCTAGTGATATGGAGGGGATGAGAGCATTAGAACTCTAGGATTGATGAGAATCGGGAGG
>NW_010180517.1:13479-35735 GCF_000695765.1 Mesitornis unicolor | reverse complement strand
ACGTTCTGTGATTCTGTGATTCTGTGACATCCACTGAGTTTTTCCATTTGAGTGACGATGTGTGACATCCGCCCTGGAAATCTGCAAGCGAGCACTGCCTGTCCGATGCTCTGATTCACAGCTCTCACCCAGCCCTCCCCAATGAACAGAACCTAAAATTAGTGTCTTCCCAACACAAGCACATGTCAGATGTGGACAAATACATTCATGGTCCCAAACTTAAAACAACTGGTAAGAATTTCACAGTGATCTGGTTAAGGAAGCACAAAGACACATGATTACATTTAAGATGAAAATTGCCTTAAAACTCAAGTGAAGCTAAACTGTCATATGATGAGAAGCTAAAGGAACAAAGTATTAACCAATTAGAAAAGTGGCTCTTTCCCAACTAGTAACAAAAAACCTACAGCAATAAACTTAGGGTCCTACTGCTGCAGCAGCCTTTGAGGTAGGTGGCGATGGCTTAAACCGAGGTAGGTAAAGTCCAAACTTGTTTTCAATCCCTGCAAAAGTGGCAACTGCCAATTTGTAACCACCAACATGGTCAGGGTTAGGAGCAGGGAGTGTGATCCGAGATTTAGGAACTGGCTCTGATCCAGCTGGTTTTCTGCAAAATAATAAAAATAATAAATTAATTTCCGTAGAGTAAAACCAGTATTCACAAAAACCTCCTCCATAAAGTAAGCTGAATGAGACATCTCAGTGTACCTCCTGGAAAGTAACTGAATTAAATGCTACGATCTAATGAGAAATACCCTGTTATAAAACCTTCCAGAACAGTTAGGAGCCTTCATATTGATTATGGTCAAATCCAGATAAAATTTGCAGTGCCTTAATCAAAACTGCAGTGTGGGGCAGCTGGGGTTCGTAATCTCTGCTACAGCGCACAACCAATCCAGGACCTTAGCAGAGTTTAAATAATTTTTGTGGTGGCTTTCAAACTTCTGTCCCCAAAGCTTCATAAACCGTCTGCGGCTGCTCCTGGGATCACGTTCACCAGCAACATGCACATGCATCTGTACCGTCCACAAAGACAGGAGGCAGAGCTGAAGCTCCAACAAAGAGTTTTTGGACCTAGTAACACCTATGGACTGTTTCGGATGCCAAATGCTCTGCCTCATCAGGGGCACAGCTCCTCCGCCGAACTACTGAGGAGTAACGCAGAGTCTCCTGAGCTGACAAGCGCCGCATTCCCCTGCAGTTACATCCCCACTCCATTACTTGGCCTCTCGCTGTCTCTGTTTACACTCAGGTCCCCAGCTTGCAACAGCGATATAAAATGTGGTAATGTCTTGCTGTGAAATAGGTACTGGAGTATCATCCCACGCTCCATCAGTGCAGCGTGGCTTAAACATTTGCGGAGATTTGCAGCACATCCTAAGCAATAGCAAGAACCCGACTCTGGCACACTGAGGAGCACCAAGAGCCACGCAGTGCAGCTGCAGGGTCCCAGACAGCGTCAGACACCAAATACTTACACTCCCCCAAAGTCCACGTAAAACCACCTCTGCAGTAGCTCATAAGTCACCAGAGTTACACCAAACTGAGGAGAAGATCGAAATACACGAGCTAGAAAGAAAAGAAAACAGTCCCTAAGTGACAAAACCCACAATTAGAGATCACTGAGTAATCAAGAAGCTCTTTTACACACCTCCTGCTCCTTTCCACAGAGCCTTCGGACCTTCCTCTCGAAGGATCTTCACGAAGCAGTCCACAACGCCACTGTAGGTGGTCTGTCCTGCCCGGGCTGCCACCTGTAGCCTTGTTTTGATGACATCCGCAGGGGTGACCAGGGAGGCTGCAGGCATACCTACACACAACACAAAAATCATCAGTAGGGACCACCAACCTGTCACATATGCTACAGACCTCATTTACCCCAGGGTAATCATGCCTTTCGTCCTTGCATCAGGAGAATGCAGCCACATTTGATTTAAGCAGAGGCTGGGAAGAAGGACAAGCAACAAGAGGCACCCACTGTGGATGTGGCTTCACTCAGAGAGGGCTTATCCTAGAGAAACAACCACCTCAAATGCTTCCTGCCAAGCTGGGAGGCACAGGCTGGCTTCCTCAGCGCTAACCAGAAACTTGCATAGTTCGTAAGCACAAAGTTTTTGAAGGTGATCTTTCCCTTTCCTTTTCACGCCTCTCTGTGGTTCCTGGCATTCTGGTTGCACGCTGTGCTAGGATAGCCTGTACACACACACACATACACACACACACACACAGAGCAATGGTACCGAGAACCAGGTAATGCCAAGCACGCTCAGCAAGGCACAAGAGCTCAGGTTTTAAAAAACAGAGTCATTTTTCTCATTAGGAATGGCAGACTGCTCAGCTGCAAAGCCACAGCTGACATCCTCAGCAGAACGCTTCGACGAAGATTTAAATTTACCCTGGCAAGTAATCAACTGAAAGCAAAAAAATACCAAATTACCAATGGGTGGTATTTCTAAAATCATTCCTATGCAAACTGGGGCTGCCCATGTTTAGAACTGAAGGGGAAAAAAAGAAAAACGCCAAAGAAAAAGTGCGGAGGAGACTGCACCCAGAAGCCAGTGTCTCTCACGGTTTTATTACTTTTCCATTCTGCATCTGTTCCAAACCAACTTGGTCAGATGTAAATGCATAAATCTCCTTTGTTTTTGTTTTTTTTTTTAGGCTTAATAATTCTGTAACAACTTTTGTCCAAACCAGCATGCTCTGGCTTCAAGCACCAGAGCACCCTTTCTGGAGACTGCTCAGAGATGCAAGCGTGTGTGTATCACCAAAATAAGAACTCCTCCTCCTCTCCCGGACTCCCCAAAATAACGCACAAGCTGAACTCGCACAGCGGTCAGTCTGGCAGGCAAGTGCTAAAACCCAGTAAGGGTTTCTGACTCCAGAAATGCTGAAATTACTCTTTGCTTAGCCTTAACCACACCAGGATATTGGTTGAGTCTTCAACTTAAAGCCGGACTTTTGTCCTTCAAAAGCCAACCAGTGTTTTCAAGGAAAACCAAAGGACATAGTTAGAAACAATTCTGCTTACTACACGTTGACTTCCATCTCCTTGTTCCTCATTCCTTATTACTGAAGATACTTTGCAGTTAAAGATGTTTTTAATCCTGTTTTTAGGAGCTATGCATACAGGACAAAAGACTTTACAGACAAATAAAAATTTACAGGTCGCTGCCGTGAGGAGCTTACAATCGAAATGAGACAAACGGCACAGCAGGAGCTGACCATTAAGAAGAGGAGCGAGGAGAGGAGAAGGAAGTTCATGGAGGCAATAAGCAGATGGAGCAAATTAAGGAGAGATCCTGTAGCTGATATTGGAATCATCTCAGCAAATGTCGTGGCACAACAGGTTGAGACATCTGGCAAACCGTGGAAACCAGAAGAAGATTGAGGTAGACGACGCGCACGTTGCGTGTGTCCCTAACGACAAGGGAGAAGGAAGAAAACGCACCCAGCACCAGCAGCACCCGCTGGCAAAGGTGCGCATCCGGGCACGGCTGCTTGACCATCCCAGCAGCAGGGGCTGTGGAAAGGTGGAGATTCCCAGCCCCAGATGGAGCCTGTGCACACCTCTGAACACTGAGGACCCCGTGAGATCCCGGTCAGAGCAGAGCCACCAGCCCCGAGACCGAGCCAGTGTTTCAGAGGTGGTGGGGGTTTTGTTTTGTGTTCCCCTCGACTTTCTCATGGCTAAACAGCAGCCACATACGCCCCCACCACGCTTTACTTGTACCCATTAAAATAAACTCCTTGTTTTTGTAAACAGTACGATGAGTGTTGTATCTTTAACACTGTAATTTGCCCATGAGTTAAGCTGGGATTCACAGGAAGCATTGGATAAAATTCACATTATAGCTACTTGGGTAAGCCCTATCAGCAACAATAAAGGCTGCTTCTGTGCCTGAACTTCAAAGGGGCCCTTATCTCAGTCTGCAATCACCTGACAATGGCTAGAAAGAGAAAAATAGGAAAATCTAAGAAATTACTTGGCTTAAAAATGCCAGCTTATGTTTCAAGTCTGTAAATATGATCTAAAGTTCAAAAATTGTTTTGTTCCATTAAAATGGGTGAGAAATAAACCGGCTGTAAGCTCCTGTTGGGAGGCTTGGAGGCTGGGCCTGATTTGGGGTGGGGGAAGGGAGAGGACAAGGGGTTTTAAGCAGCAGTCATTTGAACATGGATGGTCTTCCTGGTGCCAGGTCAATTCCTATGGACTCGGAGCTACTGAACACAGCACAAACCTAGAGAGCTGAAGCTGCGTGCTTCAACAAGACTGACCAACTGCTCCGCACCGTCAGGCTCTGGCTATATCCTAAACCCAGATATTGGCCACAGGAAGTCACTGGTTCTTCAAGAGACACAGCCCCATGTCTAATCCTGACTGAGAACAGTTTCCCTAGGGAGAAGAAAGCTTAAAATCAAACAAGAAAATACAGCTAAACCACCAACCACCTATCTCTACTGGATTCAAGCCACTCCATCGTTTTTCTCATCCAACAGCTCACAGCAACCTGTTAGGGCAACACTGGAGAACCTGGCTGCAGCTCTGAGAGACCAAGCATCCCCCGATGAACACGATGGATGGAAACACCTGCTGATGGGAGCCCTCCCACTTGCTCACACTCCCCAAAGGTCTTGTTACTCAAATTTCCAAGCATATTTGTTTCCTGAAGGGAAAGCCTTGGACAGAGGAGGAGGAGGGCTCTCAAGCCAAATGGTGGTGCCCTTTGGGCGTAGCAGCGGAGTGCTGTGCCAGCAGGCTATGCAGCAGGCACAAAGGCACGCTGAGGCTGCAGAGCGTCTCCCTCTTTCCCCTTGGGCTCTGGCTCATTCGAGTCAAACGCGTCCGTGACAAGTTAAGCACGATTTGGCTCTACGAGGCAGGTCAAAACCAGCAAGCGCTCGAGATCACACTCAACACCTCTGTCATATCTGGACACTAGGAATTAGCAACCTACGGCACAACAGAAATGTTTTCAAGCTTTTCCATTTTTTTTAATACAGGAAAAAAAAATGGTGATATCTTCACAAAGCCAAGGAACTATGGGATATATGGGGAGCACGTAAATGTCATCATTTTGTCACAAGCTATGCCATTGTGTTCAGAGAGCTGTACTGCCAGCATGGCTTTTGGACTCTACATACCAAAATTCAAGACTCCTTTGATCATAAAGAGTTTTTTAAAATGCTGTGATTTTGTTTCTAATCCATTTCAGCAAAACTTTACCAGTCAGCCAGCCACAAACAAAAACAGCACAGCAACTTCACAAGGAAAGGCAATATATGATGACAAAACACCAACACTTAAATCTTTCCCTTCGTTTTTCCTCTGAACATTGTGACTATACCAGGAACTTAGAGTATTTTTATTTTTAACATCAACTCACTCTAGAGCATGGTAGAGCTTTCTGTTCTTTGGGCACAGGGTTGCAAAATGCGTATACTTCTTCTGAGCTTTTCAAAGTTCTCATGCTGCAGGTGCAATCTAGCATAGACGTACACTGTGCACTGCGCTGCAGGTGCAATATAGTGGCATAAAAAAGAAATCACTTACCAGCTATAGATCCAGCCAAGAGCAGATTTCCAGGGCTAACCCTCCCATCTTCATTTGCAAACGAAGCTTTCAAATGAGCATAACAGGGGAAATAAATGGCAGAGAAGGGGATGTCACGCAAAAAACACGCCTTAGCGCCCTGCATTGAAAAAAGAGAAGATTTGAGATAGAGCAAATTTAACTATGAACAACAGAGAACAGTGAAACACTATATTTTTGTTTGTTTGTTTTGTTGCAAAGAGCTTATAGAAAAAGCATTTCCTTCTCTCAAAATTCTGAGAGATCCATGTATTTCACCCTGCCGAGGTGTGTCTGTGTTTCTTGGTTCAGTAATTTCTGTCATTGTATTTATCTTGTCTGTTTGTTCTCCCTCACTCCCTAGTACTGCAGTTATTTGCTGGCAATAGAGAAAATGTCATGTGTTGGAGTATACTCTGATAACACCTTTGCAGAATTTTGAATAGTTCATGTTGTAGCCATGCACCTGCAGTGGGATATGTCTGAAGAGGACTGAGCCACAGGACAGGTCTGTCCCCTCTCATTCCCGCTTAAAATAATTATCTTGGGGAAAACAGTGCCCAGTTCATATATCTATGCAGATATTGCAATTGATAATGCAACACGAATTGAAGGAAAGAAGGAAAATAAGAGAGTAGGACCACAACATTATTTTGCAGAACCAACCAAAATAAAATACCAAGTAATATCTATGTTCCAACAGCAAAAGGGGCTTGTAGTCTGCCTTTCCTCCACATCGAGATCCAGAGGACACCAGAGCCTGAACACACCAGGACTGAGACCAGCATGAAGGCACAAACAGGAGGTAGCATTGGAAAATGGGTAAAATCTTTCAAGCTTGAGAAATAAATGATTTGTGGATGAGCCTAAACCTCCTCTCCTTGAAGTAAGGGTGGCATTGTGGTGAAACTGCTTGAGGTCCATCCAGGAGCCCTCCTGGGCTGCCCTTGCTACTGTACTTCTCTTGTGTACAGGTCTACCAGGACATGGCTTGCTGCCAAACGTTTCACAGGGGACATGCTAGTATCCACAGAATTTAATTAAATCTAATTATACTCCTGGACATATCTGTAAGCTTAGCAGTGAAAGCAAAGATGTAAGAGTTGCAAGGTGTCAGAAAAGCTGCAAAGACACCTTTCAGCCAGGCAAGGCAGGGGCGGGCAGGCGAGCAAGATGTGTGACGGGAAAACCAGGTCCTGCGAGCCTGTTCTCAGGAGATGCTAATATGTGCAGTTTGCAGTCACAAAATGCCTCTGAGAAAACAAGGATTTACCGAAAAACAGCCACTAGATCTTCTAGTCTGAGTGTGTCACACACTCGGTTACAGAACGTGGTGAGCAGAACACGCTTTGCTTCAACCCCGGCTGCTTTCCACCACACTTTCCTCAGGTTATTTCTGGATGTTTTCAGACTGGGAACTGACCCATTGCCCCCACAGTCTGTTCACAGGTCAATGACTCCTGCTGTTAAGACCCTTTGCCTTGTTGCTTGGCTGGATTTGTCTGATTTATGCTGCCAGTCACGGCCTTTCTAGATACACTAAGGAGCCTTTCCTACTTTAGGAAGATGCCATAAGGGAACTGGAAGCGCTGCCATCTCAGCTGCTCTGCTGCTCGCCCACACTGCGTGGGGTTATCAGCCAGAAGCGAAGCGGTGCTGGGCTCGATGCTCCTCTCCAAACTACCTGCAAAGCTCACCACGCTTTACCCTGAGGGCATGGATAGGGCAAACCTTTCGTATTTGCCGGAGACATACGAATTCTGGCCCATGTGCAACAGAAAGCCTGCTTCACAGTATACCTTTAATCTTCACATAAAAAGGAGAGACTAGGACTTTACCACGTTTTGTATGACAAAACAACTTTTCAGTGATCAAATGTCTGCACTGTATTTACCTCACAGAAAAATTACGAAACTCACTAGCAAAAATTTCACAGACCAACGTGATTTGTTCCAAGATTTCTTTTTAGAGCGTGCTTTTTTCCTCAGAGCAAATCTCCTTGCTGCCTTTGCCCTCAGGACGCATTACTTTTATTTTCTTTGCAATGCTGTCATTAAACACTCTGCACATTTTTTCCTCCGCATTTCTTTCATATTCTAAAATATCTCAACATAGTTAAAATAACTTACAGAAATCAAGAAACTCCAAATGCAAGCAACTCTTAATCCAAGCTGCTAATATTCCTCCCTCTTCATTAAAAATCTCTTTTTCATGGGGCAGAAATGGTATATTGTTAATATCGCTAGTAATATATGTTCGGGTACCCAGAGAGGGAGGGATGTCCATCAACTTAGTTGGCTTAGTGTAAACAAAACCTGGGTCAAAACTTGGATCCACTTTAATAATAACCCAGCTTGGCTCCGGTCCAGCATCGCAACAGTCTAACGTTTCCCCCCCCTGCGCTCAGTAAAGTCTGGGAAAGCATGTTTCAAAACAGGCCTCATTTAACTTCAAGTTAATCATCTGCAACCAGCCTAGGCCAATTAGGAAGGTTTAGGGAGATTGGCTGCAGTATCTTGAAAAGCAAAAGAAACATTTATTTTACTTCTCGCACCTTTTTGATGTGGACAACGTGCTGAAAGCCAAAAGGAGTTTTAATCAATCCCCAGAAAGCTGTAAGGATCATCCGCCCGAGTTTATTCTGGCAGCCAAGGTGCAGACCTGCCAGGCATGAAATTGTTGGGAGATCCTACACACCATGACATGCGCTTCCCTCCCACAACAGCCAGTTGGCTCCCATCTTCAATCTCTTTAATAACCTTAAAGCTCTTAATCTCGGATAGTATCTCGCTGAATAAACCAGCGCAGGGAAAAAAACCCACCTGATTGTCAAAGATTTGGATAAATACGGATAAATAAGCCGAAGTCAGCGCTGGGGCAGGTTCTTTAGCATGCTAATTCCTGCTTATACCAGCTCTACCTGCAAATAAGGCTCTAAACAAACTATTTCTACTACAAGGGGAAGGTAATTATACTGACAAAGGCACCTCTGTGTCGGGTTGGGCAGAAGGAGCCGGCAGGTCTGGGAGACGCGGGCTTAACCCAGTCTCCTGCAGTGAATGCACATTGTCTGGTGCAGGGGGAAAAATGCCAGACTGGGGGGGACCCAGCAGCACTCAAGACAACAGTGGTGCACCTTGTCTGCCAGGGTTATTTAATGCTGCTGGCACCTGTACTTACAGCCACCCCCTCTTTTTCTCCTTTACAGGTTTAGAATTTATTTGGCATGTATAATTGTTATTTTGATCCTATAGCTACAAACAATAGGCAGCATGTCATTTCTTGATCATTTTGCATTCTTCTTGGGTTTTACTACAGACTTAACCCTTTGGAATCGAAGCCCTAATGGGACCTACCAGGTTTTGTAACAGTCGGTTAAATAATACTGGCATTTGCTTTCAGGGGCTGTAATTTTTCCTACTGTAAAATGGCACTGCCTTAAAAGCTGCTATAGGTTTTTATTCACATGTATTTATATTTTTACCAATAGAAATATGAAACTGATTTAGCACATCAAGTTAGGGGAATAAAATGCTGATTTCAAATGCTGTGCCAGCAATTCAGATTCAGTCTGCAGACAAAAATACAGCACTTATTAGTTGGAAGGGCTTTTTTTGGTTCGTTTCCAATAAAATTCCTAAAGAGCAGGTTCTCACATAGGAGAGCACAGTCACAAATAGGCATGATGGATGCAAATTAATGTAACTTAGAACTTTTGATACTCTGTTTTGTATGTTTATCATCCTGCTGTAAACCCACGGCTTCTAAGAGGTGAACTACATCAGCTGCTATCAAAGCGACCAGGCGGGAGCTTGATACACATCCCGTCACCTCAGATTACACTTCCAGGTCAACAAACCAGAAGCTCATTCATGAAGTTGTGGAAACAAAAAACAAAACAAAAACCCAAACAAACAAACAAACAACCCCAACAAACAAACCAAACAGATACTTTTGGAAGCTTTTCTGACTAGTTTTGAAAAAGCAAACTGTGTTGGCAATACCAGCCAAAGCACAAATCTGAGCTAAATATCTTCAAGTAATTGTAACATAAACATTACCACAGCCTACTTATCCCTTTCCTCGAAGAATCTTCTACTACTGTATTATTTAACATCTTGGGATCACAGAATAACTTTGTTGTGCAAAATTATGGAGTGGCACTATCTGTTACACTGTTCAGAAATATTACTTATAAAAAGAGTAATATTTCATTAAACATTCTATGGCAGATATTATAAGGATATGAGTTTCTATGATGTACAAAATAAGTAGGTGTACTTACAATGTGTATTTACATAAGCACTTTAAAAATCTCTTTCAAAACCAATAGAATATAAATTCAACTGGTTTAATGGGACTTTGAGCACATGACGGTGTAAGACAGAAAATACATTAGCTAATCTTGTATGATTACTTCAAGATTCAACTGTGACCAGAAATTAAATAAAATCCATTAAAAATACTGAAAATGAGAAATGTATCCTTCCCCATTTCTGCCAATACAAATGACATTTTGCGTTAGGTTAAATGATATTTTCCCTGAGAGGGATACGGTGTCTCTGTATTTTTAAGAGTAGCTGTCATCTACAGAACATCTGCAGCTAAAGAAGAATTTACTAGTCCTAAGCTTCCATGCCCTGGTGCCTTCACTGCAACAATTACTGGCAGAAGCAAGACAAATAGAGGAATTATTTACACAAGTAGTTCAGAATTTTAGACAAAAAGCAGAAAAAATATTGGCTTTCTAGCTTTAAAGAACTACAGGGGTTCAAACCAGTATTTAGCCTAATGAGTTGTACGTGTCAAATCTTTTTATTGCTGGAATTAACATGCATTTTATTTCTAAGCTGTATATCATGACAGAATTGCTAGTATCTGAACACCCAGTGAAGATGCAGAGTCTGGGAGGAAGCTTTGACTTTAAATTGTTGTACTTACTATCATGAACAATTAGTTGAAGTTAAAAAACCCTTCTGTCTTTCCAGACCCTGTGGTCTTGAGTTCTTTGGTGGGGAAGGAAGAGAAGGAGAGGACATTTAAATTATTGGACCTGGATGTCCATTTACAATGATAGTGATTTTCCCACAAATAAAAACTTCTAGAGTTACAAAGGTACACCAAGATAATACTGATCTTCAAGGACAGTCTCCTCTAAGCTCTAGGATGGTCCATTCCACTGTGCAGGCTGACCAGCCATGTCAGACAGCCAGCACAGATGAAGAGGGAACTCATGATGGAGCACAAATGTAGAAAATAAAAAGCAGAAACTGGTATGGACTACCCAGGAGGAATACTGAACCACTGCTTGGGCAGGCAGCTCTGGAGTCAGAAAAGCCAAGAGTCAGCTGGAGTTGGATCTAGTAAGAGATGTGAAGGGGAATTAAAAAGGGCTTCTATAAGCACAGCAGCAGCAAGCGGACAACTAAATAAACTGGAAGGCTGTTGCTTAATGAAACCTAGTGACAAATGGAAAAGGCAGAGAAATTACTTATGCCTTGCTTTTAAAAAATCTTTTTAAAAATCTGCCCATAGGCCTCTCAGCTCCACAAGCCTACCAGAAAAGTCTGCAGGAGCACATCATTACCTACAGACAGAGCACTTAAGCCATCTGCACATACACAATCCGTAAGACCAGAAGAGAGACCTCCAGTGGTGCCGAGACAGCTGCCTGATGCTGTGAGGCTGTTACTACCTTCAAAGGGTCAAGTTAGTCAAGGAGGTTCTGATGACTGGAAAAAGACAAACACCACACCTATCTTGAAGCAGAGCAGGAAGGAAGATCTGGGAAACTACAAGCTGTGAGCGAGCCCAGTGCAAGGCCATCAAGCTGGCTGGGTAGCCCACGGTATATGAGGAGAGGCCAAGGCAACTCAGTGTGCTCAACTCAAAGAAAAGCAGGCAGGAGGAGACCTTCTTGCTCTCTTCAACTACTTGAAAAGAGGGTGAAAGGAAGATAACACTTCTTGGAGGTGCACAGTGGAAGGATTAGAGGCAACGGGCAGAAGCTGGAACATGGCCAATTCCAATTAAGCATTTGGAAAAAGGTGAGGGGGTTTTGGTTTTGTTTGTTGATTTGTTTGTTTTAAACCATGAAGTTGGTCAAATACTGGGTCGGGTTGCTCAGATGACCTTCAGACCGGCTTTCAACACCAATTATTCTGATTCTAGCACCAAGTCTGCAAACAGAGTGGAGCACAGAGCTATTGACAAAAACCAGTTTACAGTAGTACTCAGACAACAGTATAGCAGAATGACCCAAAAGAACACTCACTAGAGAGTAGAGAGGCATCAAACTATGCAACCCAGCTCCTCTGTCACCCTCAAATGGCTATTCATTTGGACTAGAGTGCTGGGACAATTACAATCGTAATCAACACAAGATTCACTCAGCTGGATGCAGAAAGGGTTTACATAGCATTTCCTTCGCTAATTTGTTGACATGAGACATAAGATTTATTTGCCTGTGCCTGCGTTTTCTCTGTTAATGCAAGACAGGAACACTGACATTACCTGTATCGGAGTGTGCAGGCATTTTATTTTAAAATCCACAAAAAGCACTTCATAGGTAGAAATTAATACAAACAAGAAGCACAAGATCTTGTTAAGACATGCAGGAATTTGCCTCATTAAGCTAAGACCTACATACGTAATTCTTCGCATCTTCTGGCTGCAGTTATAACACATGAAAGCACATTCTTCCTCGCTGACTACTACATGGGACTCCTATAGATATTCACCTGAATTTCAGCATAAAAGATTCATAGGAACTAAGCAGTGCGTACCACACTGATCTACAGTGGTAAGAACAGCTTTCAATATCATTTATTTCTGAACTGAAAAAAGAGAATTTTCACTGCAGTCCTTGCAATGTGGTAAACAAAACAGCACCCAAGTGGGGCAAGAGACACAGAAAAGCCAGTGTGCAGCAGACTGGATGACCAGTCCTGATTGAAGAGGTTTGTAACTTACCAACACAGAAGTAAACTCACATTGAGGAGCAATGGAAACCCTTTACCTCTACCGTGAGCTTGCAGACTAACTGGTAATGTTCTCATCTATGTCAAAAACAAAACCTGCTTAAAAATATCCGTGCTCCTATTTTGAAAAATTATCATTATGGTACTGTTAGTTTCAAGTTAACGTTATGTCTGCTGGGCTCCAACTTCCTGTTAAATATGTGATATCCCTCCATTTACTCTATGTCTTTAACAAGCCTATTTTCTCCACTGCTGGCAGATTTCAAGGAAATTCTGTAAGCAGCAGAGTAACCTGTACCTCTGTACAGCTTCTCATACTATCCTGCCCTGCTCGGTCTCATCTAGACAGAGGCCACCTTCACCTTTTCCAAAGACACAGCACTACAGGCACTTGGTGTCCATTAATCCAGAGATCAGAAGTGAATTATTTGGGTGGTCAGTGCTGGAAACTGCTGTAAAAAACTCCTTCTTAGGAGTCAACCCTTCTTAGAGAAGTTTTACAAGAATTTCTTACAAGTCAAGTGGAAAAGGAGGAACATTATGGCCTTGAAACAAAACCAATGGAGTATTTAATTTTTGTTAGTTTTGCTTCCTTTTGGCCACAAAAAATCCCCAACAAAACAATAGAAAAAAATTCAGGCCACACCAAACAGAAAAAATAAAGCAAAAACATTTGTTATCAACTATGAAATTAAACATTACATGTAAACTTTGAATGGGTAAACATTAAAAAAAAATTAGGAAAAAAATACATCGATTTCTTTCAAATGAAATGTAAAGAATTTTGCTTTAAACACTTGCAAAAGAAAGTTAATTAGTTGGTCCTAAATCATGGCTGAGATAAAGGCCAATCAAGCCTCTAAACAAACTCCAAGATTCACAGATAAAACTCTTTTCTAAAACAAGTATCTATTCTTGTCGTTCTGCAGCAGTATGTATGGAGCCTTACTTCGATCTACTAAAAGAAGTACATTCAGGACTTAGGATAGAAGCCCTGTGTCTTGAGACACAAAAGACAAAGCTAAAAGAAAGAGTTAAGCTGCAAATGGAAGAGTTGTTCCAGTCAGAGTGAACAGCACGAAAAGTGCTGAAATAGATACAAAATTCTTATTTCTGTTTTATAATTTTAGAGCTAATTTGACTCATTAAGAGTACAAGCATTCCAAATGTACCGTGATATTCCACTTCTCATTAGTAGAATTATTATTTGATGTTCATTTGGTCATTATACTCACTAAATGAACTTACTAGAAGCACCACCAGAGAAGGTAGCACCTACCAAATCCAGTCTCAGCTGAAATCCAGTTTACGTCATTAATGCCTCTGGGCAGCATTTTCTGGGGCTGGTGACTTACACGTAATGAGTTTACTAATCCCTGCCTGACCTCACCAGCACTGCCAGCTCCAGCACAAGCATTCATGAGGACAGCTTTTGCCTCTAACACTGCTGTTCCACAAGCACCTCCAGGCGGTATAAAACTCCTGAGATACAGATTGACAGGCTCTCTGTGCCATGAAGCCACTCCTGTCTTCGCCTGGGTACAACCATCATCAGGAGCTACAGAGCGAGCTGGTCTGGGTTCAAAATAAACTAAGCCATTAGGAGGAGGCTTTAGTTTTAATGAGTTTCCTGTTCCAGATCATTATGTGGCTGCACCAGCACTCTTGCTGGTATACGGGAGAGGGGGCAGGTAGGATCGCCTTTTTTTTTTTTTTGTTACAGTGCCAAAGTGTTTGGTGGACAACAGCACAAACCTGCCCAATGACAGAGCTGGCAGTGCCTAAGGGTGCACCTGGACACTGATGTGGCCTGGGCTCTGCTGGGTGAGTGACTGCGATTGCCAGATTAAAATCTCTACTTGTGTCAAATCAGTCATGTTTTTGTAGGCAGTGAATCCAAACTGGACATACAAAAGGACATGAACACAAGGAGTGGGCTGGAGGGGTGGAGACAGACAGAGACAGAGAGAACAGAAGTGTAAAAACAAAACCCTTCTGCGGCTTTTTTTTTGTGTGTGTGGAAGTAAATGGACTTAAATGAATGAACCATCGGAACTGTGTAGCTTGTGATTAAATAACTGCCTGTTTCCATGCAACACAGTGCTGTAACCAGCTCCTGTCCAGGTGCACTCTTCACAAATATTCACCAAGGATCTACTCTAGAAAACGGAAATAATTCATAGTATGGCCCAAGACGTTAATGCCATTGAAAAATGGAAAAATGTAGCAAACTGCTCAGCCACCAAGAGCAGGTATTGAGGAAAAAAAAATCTAAAAAATGCTAACTTTAGTAAACTAGTTCATCACTCTCTCATTTTATGTTTTATTTTTAGTAGTCCAAGTAAAAGTCAGTAGCAATCCTCCATTTCTGCACAGCCTCAGGGATGCACACTGTTTAGCATATCCATGTTTTCAGTTGTAAATGCTGACCTGATCAACACCATAATGCCATTAACTAGGAGTTTACACAATAGCATCAGCTTTAGTAAAACACCTAAAAAATTAGCAAGTCAATTTAAAGGGAAAAACATCCTATTCAAACCTGCAACTTCTCTCCAGGCCAAAACACACATACATCTACTCTGGGGCAGGCTTCCTCTTTGTCATGTTAACAGAAAAATTTAAAAGGACTGGATGCTTAAAAATGGAGATGGAATTTAAATATTGAGGAGAAGGGGGATGGGGCTTATTTGGTGGTTTTTGAAGCATCTTCAGTTTACAGCGTAAATAAGAAACACAGGAATACTGCCTGCTGCACTAGAAATACTGGAGCAAACGGGGAGGGTGAGAGCTTTCTCCTGAGATGTAGGCTGCAGAACCTGAAGAAACACCACACTGTGCTCTGTAGCATACAGCATTCATTACAGGTTTTGTTTCAATAATGTGGTAATGGCTGTCTCAAAGTACTCCAAGACCTTTCATACTCCTCCAGATCTAGTCCCCTTCATCTAAAACTACAAGGCAGAATGTTAATCCTTGAAATTATTTGCAGCATACAATCCTATTGGATTCAACAGAAGATGCTTCTAATCCTGCTGCAGTCTAACATTAAACCTAACTTTATAATTTATGTATATATGTGAGGACAGTAATGTATAAAGCAGAATTTTAAAGTCTGTAGTATACAATCATAAAAGCACTTTTCCTGATATTATTTGTGGCAATGTTCTTCTAAACTAGCAAGGGGAAGCTTGCTTTAGTAGTTTATTTTTATGCTGGGTTCCCACTGTCTGTATTTCTCCACTATTACTGTGCTGCAATTAATTCCCATCACCAGATTAACAATGACATCTGGGAAAGTTGCTGAATCAAACACAGAAGAGCAAAAGCACAGCTCCAAAGCTATAATCTCTGTATCATGAAGCAGATGAAAATAAGTTTATTTTTAACACCAGGCATCAGGAATCACAAAGCAATCCTCAGTGAACAATACTTACACCTGCTGAAGTGACAAAAGAAATCTTAGTAAGATCCGCAAGAACCACATGCTTAAAAACACAAGACAGTTTCTTCCCTTAATTAGAAATAAAAAAATAAGATACAACATCACATAGTAAGGAAGAATTTTTTTTAAAGTACAAATATGTCCACCCAGGAAAGTCTGCGAGAAAAATAAAATGCTCTTTTGTTTAGAAACATTCAAAACTGGCTTTTAATTCATGTATATATAAAAAAATGTACCTTGTAGAGACCAAAGAAGCCTAAGTCCCGTAATACAGTGAGGGCACTAACTCGTGGACCAGTAGTAATTTCTCCAGCCACCTGTAATCGAATCTTGACAATTTCCAGTGGATTGGTAAAGATCACTTGAGAACCTCCAGCCTGAAATTAGAAGTGGAAGGCAGTACATTGACTCGTTACATCCTTTGCAGTGCACATCCTGATACATTCACGAGAAGACATTTTCAATGCTGCTGCAGTCAGTTAAGTTATTAGCAGACCACAGTTATTAGTCAATAAACTGCAGCTCAGAAGGTAAGAAACCTATCCGCCCCATGAGACGAGTGGTCAGGAAAAGCAGAGACGAAGCAGGTCAGGCACTGCAGGACACTGCAGTACATCGGACAGACAGACACCAGCTCTATTCTTGCTGCAAGAATACATTCACCAACACAAATCTGTGCAATACCGACAAGCCAAGAACCTTGTAAAGCAAGTCATGAAGTGAAAGGAAAAATTAGTAACCAAGTAAAGAAACGGAGATGTGCATGCCAGTACTTAAAAAGTGAAAACATACTATTGAAGAATAAAAGCCCGGCAGAAGCTTTTTCAATTTTGGCATGAGTTCGTAAGACAAAGAACACATGGATTCCAAAGACTGAACTGCAGATACCTTTTGCCTTTTTAAAACCTCACTGAACTACCAGTTTCAGTGCCATTAAATACTGTGTGGTTCAAGAGTCTGAGCTCCACATCATTCTTTGTGCACCAGGTAATAAAGAAGCTCTACAGATTGAAAGATGCCGTTAATCAAGAACTGCCGAATGTTTTTAACATGTCAGTCTCCATCTGTTGGGAAGACATCGCTCAACTGATTTTGAAAGTTAGCTTTAACACAAAACAGTGGCAAGAATTTTCAACTCCCTGCTTGCTCTAGTAAAGTTCATCTCATTCACAACATGTACTGCAGGACATAACCTTTCTGCTGCCCTGACAGATAGCGAGGTAGAAATCTGAAACAAGAAAAAAAAAGTAACACCTTTTGTATACTTAAGTGTATTCAAAAAATACTCACTCAAACTCCACCTGGCCCAAATTCAACAGAGTGTCATTCTAACTTCTGTTCATTTCTTAATGATGGGGCCTAACAGCTCTGCCCTTCTCTGGGTTTGGAAATCACACAGACTACACAAAGGACAACCCACACCCTCCCCACAGCAAAACAAGGACTATTTTTTTCTAGAAGATAAAGCTGCATTTAAAAGCACTTGCATCTTGCCATGTCTAGTATGCGAACATTATGAGCACATCTTTTTTAAATTATCTAAATGTTAAAAGAATTAATCATAGCTCAGATTAACTATCATTCAAAATAAAAAATATGTGCAGTAATATGGTTTAAATAATGTGCTGAAGAAATGGCAAATCGCACGAACAACTATTCTTGTCTGCCACTTAAACTGAGCATACACAGTGTGGTTACAAATTAAAGTCTTTACATAACCCCCAAAATATCCCAAATGTTTCCTATTTTGACCAGAAAAAGCATGCTCTTGTGTAACTCAACTGGTTTTGACTTTCAAATTGGCATAATTTAATTTAACTGCTTTTACCAAACCAGAATCCTGGTACACATAAAACTGCTACTCTTGTTGCCATCAGAAATTAGACTGATAAATTATTTGGCACATAGGCTGACTTCAGTTTTGCACATAGAACCAAAACACGTTAAGTGAGCATTCAAAAGTAAAAACTGTTTCTTTTACTTGTCTACTCATCTTGCAAAGTCTCAAAAAAAAGATCCTTGAAAGGTCCTTATAGTTAATTAGAAATTCCTATATAAGAAACATTTCAGTCTATGTATTAGAAATATTAAGTGTTTGCACATGTCATCACACATATTTTCTTCTTAGAAGGATAAAATCCTTGTTGCAGATGATAACATTCATTTGCAAGTTTGCTACACCACAGCCCTCCTCTAAAACACTACTTAAGAATTCACACCAACTGATCTATGTTAGCACAAACAAACTACTTCCTCTCAGCATGATACTCTTGCAGTTCATTGTGCGATGACTCTACAGGAAGTGTTCCTTTAATTTTCACTATGGGAAAATCATATCAAAATTTAAAAGATGACAACAAAATTAAGTTTACCATAGGATTAATAATGCACCAAAACACTGAGTAATTTAAAAATCTATAAAAACGTTTATAAGTGAATGCTACATTTAGAGAAAGGAAACAGAAACATATATCTGATTTTAAAGGAGAATAAAGGCAAATAATTTCTGAACTCAAACAAACAGAAAGTACTTCTAGTGCTAGTACATATAAATATTTATGCTTGCATGTCCAACCTGACCGCTTCGATGTTTGCAGCATTACATGTTTGTGGCTCTGGGTAAATCACACAAGACTTTTACTTCAGCTAGCTACTTGAAAAATGAGGATTCTATTATTTACCCACCTCATACAATCAAGCTTGCTACATTAAAGTTTTTTAAACACTGAGTGCTGCATGCACCAGGCATTACTAAAAAGACTAGGACTACCGGTTGTGCTGCCTACAAAGGAGGTCTGAAGAAAGACATCGGAAATTTCCCACGAAGTCTTTCCCCAAAACTGTCCAGATACTAGCCCAGAACTCCCTAAACAACCTTTGCCATCCTCCAAATTTGATCCAGAAATCAAAGGATGGATAACTGAAAGCGATGAGTCAGGCAATGCCTGACAGAGGGGCTCGGTAGGAGGGTTTCTACCGCCTGCCTGCTTTGCAATGGAGAGGAAGGCCAGTTTACCAACCAGTGCAGAGGCAGATCTGGCAGTAACAAGTATAGGAGCCTGGTGGGGTCCTTTTACCACCCTGTTATTTAACTATCTATGCTGGTAACTGCAGCTCCTTACTCTCAAAATGGGGGAGAAGCAAACCAGAGATGGTTACTATATATGCACTACTGAAATTATTTCTTGCTTGTCTAGTACTGGTAACTCCTATGGTGTTATTCATCATCATAGTATGCAAGCGTATCATAAATATTAATAGGTATTTCCTCTCAGTGCTCCTGTGACTGAAGTGCAATGACTCCAGTTTTACAAGAAGGGGATTTGAGGTTAACTGTATGCCCAGTGTTGCTTATGCACACAACTTGTAAGAGTCTCCAGACATCCTCATCTCCAAATTAGGAGCTTGAATCACAATAGCATGGCTTCTGTCTTCTTTCTGAGTTTCTGCATAGTGAATGCAATGAAAGAAATCTCATCAATCTATTTTTTTCCAGTCTCTTCAAGCTGCTGGTATAAACAATTACAGAAAACACAGACAAAACATCATGAGAACATCATAACGCTCTGCTCATTCATTCTATTTGGCCAAAAAAGTTGAAGAATGTTGCTATCTTGTTTGCTAACTTTTGCAGCTGAAAGCGTATCTCACTTAAAAATTTAAAATTTTAGAACATGCTCCCAAAGGTCAGAACTTGGAAACTGGTTTTTTGGGCCAGAATAAGCACAGTTTAAGCTCAGATTGTTCAAGCTTAATGACTTCTCCATTAAGTGTCACAAAAATCATTCTGGGATAAAAACTTTATCAACTCTGGTTACCCCAGTAACACAAATTTTTCTATACTGAAGTTACAGACTTGAATACCCTCAACTCTGAATTCCTTATCACCTCTTCCAATCATTTTTTAAAGAAAAATGATCTGACTGTAAAAGCAGATCTATTATTTTTGAGTTATTATCATGCGATTAAAATACAAAACTGCAATTCTGACTTATTTATAGAAGTAGATACCTAGAGGTACTGCACAGATAATTATCTGTAAGGGCCCACAAAGGGGCCTACATTATTCTGAAAGAATTTAACATTTGACCTAATCACAAGCACTTACAGTCTTATTTGAGGTAAAGGAAGAAAATGAAAGGGAAATACCTCTGTCATCCAAGAACTCCTCATACATACATAGTGAGTAATCTGCATGTCTATAAAATGTTCAGTGTGCTTTAACACACAGATAGCTTGCTATGCATCCACATGTGTGACTTTTTAAAAGCAAGCTGAGTTTGTTGGTTTTTTTTTTTCATTTTTGCAGTTCTTCAACTCTGCACTTGGTATGATATCACCCAACACCTCTCGATGGCAGTAGAGTCTTGTACAGTAATACCACACTGTCTATCACATGCCTCCTTCTCCTTTCCTACTTTACTGAATGGAACGGAGAAGTAGAAATGGCTGAGGTGTGTTTTTTTGGCCATAGGGAAATAAAATCCACTCTGTAGTGAAAAAAAAAATAGCTTAATAACAACTGCTTAACAACACTCCAGTTTAAGAAGTTTGAATGTTTCCTACTTCTTCACGTGTTCAAATCACCTTATAATAAACTTTACTGGCAAATAAACAGATTTTCACCCTCTTCATTACACTAAGACAAGAAATTCCTGTTCTTTTGAATGTAATTGCATTTTGTGCCATATGAGATTAGATAAGAAATGAGTACATCAGACCTAACTCTCCTAAGGCTTTCACATCTCCATTTGAAAGCTTCAGTGTAGGTTCGGAGGAGAATACAGCTTCCAATTCAGGAAGAAAACTCTGTTTTCCATACCAGAAGAATGTACTCGATTCTTTTCCTTTCATCGCTACTGACCATCAGCTGTTCTTGGTGCCTCTAATTAACCTTATTACCTACTTCAAATCATAGCCTTTTTCCTGTTCTCAGCTAAGAGCATTCAGGGTCAGCCTGGACCTTTCTTCTGCATCCCATCCAACCTGTCACATACCACCTTTGAAGGTTTCATGGATGAAGAAAGGATTACTATTGCTGTTCGAGTGTTAATATTTCCCAACAATATCACCAAGGGATAGCAATTACGGCAGTTAATGGCAACCATTAAAATACATAAGCAACATATTATATAATTATCCAAAATCAACCTCTGCAAAAGAAATCATCTACAATGTCTTGGTTACTCGTTCAATGTACAAAAAGACAAGCAGGTGCAAGTTTCAAAATTCCTGGTCAACTGTTTCTCACATTCAGCCATACTGAATATCATACACTGTCTCAGGCTCTTATTCCTTGCCAGGTTCAGCTTGTTTTCCTGTGCATTTGCTGGCATCTATTAATCCTAATTAAAGTTTCTAAAGTGCTCAGCATTGTACAGACTGTTCTCCATCATAAAAAAATAATTTTCAATTAAAAATGCACTCAAGGGATGCAAGAATTATCATCCTCATTGTATAATAAAGGTACAGAACTATTCAGTGATTTACCACAAAATCACATACTAACTCTACGACAGAACAAGGCTTGGAAACCAGATTTACGGAGTGCCACTGCAGAAAAAGTCTTGGTGTCTGTATGGCAAAAGTTCCCAAGAAAATCAGATGAACTGCTGGAGGGGCTGCAGAGGTGATTTCACTGTGGACTTGCCTGATACCAGAAGAGCTACTGAGTAACAGACATCTGTCCAAAGTGACTGTTTTTCTTACAGATTTCAAAGGTGACAACCTTAATTATGTGGCACTGTCTGTCACGGGCAAAGCATATTGAGTTCTCAAAAGCTTGGCTCTGTGTTACCTTTATTTCCAATAAAGCCAGGATTCAAAAATCCAGACAAGCTATCTCGTGCTATTCGGTGTCCTCTCATCTGGGGTCCTATCTATACAGGATCCTGATAAAGCTCTTTAGCAATGGGAGTTCATATAGTAAATACCTTTTCTTCAGACCACGAGAAGATTTCCTGAGCCCTCAATCATCTGCTTTTCACTACCCCAACCAGGCTAACACAGAAACAGCTTTCATGCTGCTCGGGCAGAACTGTGTTTTTCTCCAGCTAATCTTTCTTGTCTTGAGGACAGACTTCTCTTGGTCTGGCTACGATTTTGCTTTGGGCAACTTGAACAGTGAACTCTGCTAAAATCGCAGAGTCTTGTTAATGTCCAAAATGTACATAAAGTGTAAAGCAAGCTCCTTCAAACACTCACGTAAAAGTGCTCATAAATAGAACTGCAATTAGTCTGAACAGAAGTACATTCCTGC